>NW_027368972.1:0-46016 GCF_046119375.1 Phyllobates terribilis | reverse complement strand
TCATTAAGCCTTGGTCACCAAGCTTCAACCCCGACATGGGCATCATTGACACCACACCGTCTTGTATCAGATTACACGACCTACCGGTATTATACTACGAGGAGTCCACCCTTGAAGGGATTGCATCTACTGTGGGAGAAGTTATCAAGGTGGATCAAAAAACTCTCTATGCTTTCCGAGGAAGATTTGTCTGCGTTTGCATTCATCTGGACTTATCGAAGCCCCTCAAAAGTGCGATTATTATGAACGGGATTAGGGTTCCTATCCAGTACGAGGGTCTTCACACAATCTGCTTTGGTTGTGGTTTCTTTGGTCATTTCCAACCAAATATCCCTAAGGATCCTAAGAACATTGCTCGCCAGAAAGATGAAGAGGCGGAGAAGCTTGCAGCGTCCACTACCGATAGTCAGGATAAAAAAGCCACGTGGGGGGCCTGGATGAATCCACATCACCAGAAACATGCCCAGAAAAAACCCGCCGAGAAGAAAGGTGCTCACCCTAACCCAAACTCTTCTCCCCATGCTGCTCAGAGTCTGAATCCTACCGTTGCTTCTGGGAGGTACGCCCTCCTTTAGCCGTTGACAGAGATCCTAAGGTTGGTAAGAATCCTAGTATAGAACAGGAAGGTCAAAGAAAGATGGGGGTTGGTGAGAAACATAGACAGGTGACTGACAAAGGCAAAAGAAAGCTCCAGAGGAAGGGTAAGCAGAGTGTGGCAGAGAAAGATCAGGAAAGAAAGTTAGGTTTGGACTGTACTGGTAAAGAGACATCGGAGATCAATGCTATGGAAAAAAGGAGAATAGATTGCGTAATCAATCTCGTAAATCATCTAACAAAACGGGCCCAATTTTAGCTACGTTAGATGGCGATATGGCAGGCCCACCAAAAGGCCCATATCAGTTTTTTAACCTGCTGGTACTTATTTGGGCCGGATTAGTGATGAGCCCATCTCACTTTTGTGTTACTTGATATGGAAAATAACATTTTTCTTGCCAATAAGGAGGATAACTTGGGCCTCTGAAATGGGCTTCAATTGAAGCAGGCCTCGGTTGCGGCCACCTCAGGTTCTCCTCCTTCTCTTTAGGATCATCCAGAATTAGCAATGGTAGGATCATCCAGAATTAGCAATGGAGGAAAATATGGATGATTTTGCCTCAGACAAGGAGATTCTCCGGGCTCTCGCCCCGGTTTCGTCCTAAGCCATTTCCAGTTACGGTTTTCTCCTCCCATTATCATCCAAATGAATGCATTGTTCTGGAATTGTTTTGGTGCTGGAAAACATGATTTTTCTAAAAAGATTAATTATATGATTCGAACCCATGCGCTCAAGTTTGTTGCTCTGTTTGAAACCTGTATCTCTGGGTCTACAACTGTTCGGGTATGTAGCAAGATTAGACTCCCAAATTCTCATAGAATCAAAGCATCCGGTTTTCTCTGGTGGTATATGGATCTTTTGGGACGACTCTGTGGCTCATGTCCAAATCATCAAAACTCATGAACACTTCATCCAAGTCAACGTTACATTGGGGAGAGTTTGCTTCCAACTAGTCCTAGTCTGTGCTCCCCTCACACCATTCAGATGCCGAAATTTCTGGAAGGACTTACTCAAGGAGATGTCTTATATTAATGATCCAGTTTTCATCGCTGGCGATTTCAATTGAATTGTTGATACTGAGGTAAGAATGGGTGGGTCGGGACTTCTCCACAACAATTCAACAGTCTATAAGGACCTCATAGATGACCTTGCTCTGGCAGACATGGGATTTTCCGTCCCGAACTTTGCTTGGTCCAGGGGTACGTCGGCTATCACCTTGATCTCTAAGAGGCTTGATTGTGTCCTCGTGAACTGCGCAGCCCGGTTGATTTGGGTTGAGGCTATGGTGCGACGTCTCCCTATGCTCTCCTATGACCATAATCCTATTCTTCTTTCTCTTGATCCCCGTCGCAGTAGGAACCGCCATAGACGACCCTTCCATTTCGAGGTTTTTTGGCTTACTCGTGCAGGCTTTCAAAGCTTCCTCAATCAATCTTGGACCAAGGACTGTGAAGCAACCCATGCTCTTGCACTTCCAAACCTAAGCTCATCAAATGGAATAAAGAAGTTTTTGGCTTCATACATGAGAGGAGGAGCAAAATTGTGGCGGAGCTTGATCAGAACCAGCGAGATTTGGATTTCCTGCTTCGAATCTCCTCCTTGAAAAGAACTGGGAACTCCAACACTCACTTGATGACGTTCTTGAGCAAGAAGACTTGCTTTGGCGTCAAAAATCTAGAGAACTTTGGTTAAAAAACGGAGATCATAACACTTCGTTTTACCATGCTTCTAAGATCATGCGTCGCCACCATAATAGAATTGATGCCCTACAAGACGATTCCGGGAATTGGGTCGACTGTAAGGATAACATTGAGAGTTTGGTCCTCACTTTTTTCTCTAACCTGTACACGCTGCCGAGGCAAGAGATCCTGCTGATTTCCCTTCAGAGTGGCCTTTATCTGATGATTAACAATGTTGTTTGGGCCTCTACGTCTCTCCCCTTTGATGATGATGAGATTTTGAAGGTTATTATTCACATGAGTGCTTTAAAAGCTCCGGGTCCAGATGGTTATCAACCACTTTTCTTCCATAAGTGTTGGTGGAGTGTGGGGAAGGCTATCATCCTTGTTGTTGTCCATGAGTTTTTTAGTACCTCAAAGCTTCCTCTTGAGATTAATGATACTCTTGATCTCCTTGATTTCTAAGTCTAACAATCCGATGAAGGTTTGTAATTTTAGGCCAATTAGTCTATGTAATGTGTTATATAAAACTATTACGAAACTTCTTGCTAACAGATTGCAGCCGGTGATTATGGAGCTCATTGGCCCAACTCAAGGTAGCATCTTACCGGTCGAGTGATTACCGACAACATTATTCTTTCCCAAGAGATTGTCCATTCCATGAGGTTCAAGAAATGATTTAAATGGTGGATGTTGCTGAAAATAGACCTCGAAAAGGCTATCACCATCTCCGTTGGGACTTCCATATTGACTCTCTCCAGGACGCCGGTTTCGCGAGCCAATGGTGTAGTTGGATTTCCGAATGCGTCTCTACTACATCTATGAGCATCCTTTTCAATGACGAGACCACGGGATCCTTTATCCCTTACCGGGGAATTAGACAAGGGGATCCGATTTCCCCATATATGCTCATCCTGTGTATCGAGTGGCTAAGCCACTTGATCAATAGTCGTGTCACTAACCGCAGGTGGAAACCGATCCATTTATCTATGGGTGGTCCACCTATCTCCCATCTCTTATTTGCGGGTGATATCGTCCTTGTTGTCAAAGCCTCCGTCGAGTAGATCCGGGTTATTAAGAATTGCCTGCAAAGCTTTTGCAACTCTTCCGACCAAAAAGTTAGTAATGAGAAGTCTAAGCTCTTTATTTCCCCCAATGTGTCCGAGGTTACTAAGGATCTGATTCAAGACAAGTGCTCCTTTAGCCTTACTGATGACTTAAGCTCTTACTCTGGTATCCATTTACTCCATAGAAGGGTGAATAAGCAGACTTTCCGCCCCGTTTTAGATAAAATTTTCTCTAGACTCGCCTGCTGGAAAACCCGCCATTTAAGCTTTGCAGGGATAATTACTGTAGCTAAGTCGGTCTTGTCCTCCGTTCCAGTCTATACTATGGGTTTGATGCGTCCCCCTGCTAGTTGTTGTGTTGCCATAGATAAGGCGAAAAATTCCTTCATTTGGGGTAGTACCAAAGGTAGCCACAGAATCCACCTTGTTAGTTGGACTGATGTGTGAGACAAATCCGGAGGAGGTTTGGACATGCTCCTCCGTCCTCTTTTAATAATTTTTTCTCCCTAGATGTTGCTAGATGGATGAGATTAAATCTTATGTGGAAGGATGTAAGGGATTCTCCCTTCTGCTGGGCGGACTTTTTCGCCATTAGCCTTTGGTGGGCTTGGAAATGGCGCAACTGTCGGGTGTTTCAAGGGCAGTCCTTCTTTGGGAATCATGGAGGTTTTATTCTTGACCGTCTGATGGAGTATGCTGCTGCCAGTTCTCCTGCACGAGGGTCTTCCGCCGGTCTTTCTCCCCAACATCTCTTACACTAGGACAAACCCGACTCGGGTTGGGTCAAAGTTAACTCAGACGGTTCAGTGAAAGACGGAGTTGATGCTTCTGGGGGTGTGATTAGAGACAGCAAAGGCAGTTGGTTGGATGACTTTGTGTTTAAAATTGGAGTTTGTAGTGTTATTGAGGCCGAGTTATGGGGCATTTTCTTCGGTCTGAAAATTGCTTGGGATAGAGGCTTTCGTAAGGTTTTCTTAGAAACTGATTCTCTTTCTGCGCTTTAGTTACTAGGCAAACCAGTGGAGAGGCCGAGTTATGGTGTTTATGATCTCGCTATGTTTTTTGGGAAGCTAACGCGGTTGCGAATTTCTTAGCGGCCATCGCATTTTCTTTTCCCTTGGGATTGCACGTTCTCGGAGATCCTCCGGACGGTGTCATTCCCTTAATTTGTAAGGATCTTTAGGGGTTTTCCTGGGCTATGTTTGCCCTGTTGCTTTATTAAAAAAAAAAAGAAAAGAGAATTCAACTCACCACAAGATTCTGACGACATTCATGCTACACAGGGTAGTAACCCGTTATCTACAATCAAAATCAGGGGATCGATTCCAGGAAGACATTTTATGGCACTCATTGACAGTGTGACAACACATAGTTTTCTTGATATGAGGGTCATCATGGGTACTAAATTCGAGGCTAAGCAAATTTTAACCAAGGAAGTGGCAGTTGCTAATGGCTATAAGTTGTAAAATAATCAGGTTTGTAAACAGTTCTAGTGGGAAATGCAGGGCACATTGTTGTAGTTCGAACCACGTCCTCTCATGCTTGGCGACTGTGATTTAGTCCTTGAGGGAGACTGGTTAAGAGAGATAAGTCTGGTATTATTTGATTTCAAACCTCTGACAATTTCGTTTACCAGGGGCAGCCAAAAAATTGAGCTTTGTGTGGTGAAGGAGGAAGGTAGCGTACGCTGCATGACTAGTTTGAAACTCCAGAGGCTGTTCCGGAAGAAGGTTCCATTAGTTGTTACTCAAATTGCTCAGCCATTCTCTCTAACAGGCTCTGAGTCAGTTTGTCCAACACCAATAAGGGAACTATTATGCGAGTTCTCCGATGTCTTTGCAAAACCAAAAGGGTTGCCACCCTTGCGTGGGCATGAACACACCATTACGTTGAAATCTGGAACATCACCAATTTGTGCGAAATCGTTCAGATACCACCATCTGCAAAAGAATGAGATTGAGCATCAAGTTACAAGGCGCATTCTGGTTCTCCAAACTTGATCTTCGAGCAGGATATATAGGTGTGAATGGCAGAGGATGTCATCCCAAAAACAGCTTTTCGAACACATCATGGACATTATGGATTCGAAGTAGCGCCTACTACTTTTCAATCATTGATGAATGCAGTTTTTGAGCCTCTTCTCCGGCCATTTGTACTGGTATTTTTTTACTATATTCTAGTTACAGCCCTTCAATCTCATAGCATGTTGCACATCTTCGGAGTGTTCTTACCTTGTTACAACAACATCACCTCTTTGCTAACAAATCCAAGTGTACTTTTGCTTAACCTCAAGTTGAATACTCGGGATATATTGTATCTGGGAAAGGGGTTGCTTCCAACCCAACGAAGATTGTAGCAATGAAGGAATGGCCACAACCCAGAACTGTCAAAAGCTCTACGGGGATTCTTGGGTTTAACAGGCTATTACAGATGTTTCATTGAAAATTATGGCACCATTGCCCGCCAAGTTACTGAACTCAAAAACTCAGACAAGTTATAGTGGTCTATAACGACAGCTCAGGAATTTGCAGCACTCAAAGCTAAGATGACCAGTGCACCAGTGCTTAAACCCCCTGACTTTCAAGTTCCATTTTTACTTGGAAACAAATCCGTGTGATATGAAAATTGGGGCCGTCTTGTTGCAACAGGGGCATCCTATTACGTACATCACTCAGGCCTTACATGGTATGCATCAGTACTGGAAAGTTATGAAGGTGACACGGTGATACAGGATCCTTTTTCTTCTACAGTTAGTTCAGCCTCCGGCGACTATTCAGTAGTCTACTGACATCAAGAATCGGTCATGATCGATAGTTCGACTCATTTGCGCTCCCAATTCATAAAAACCTTTAATTAATCTCTTATAGGAGGTCACTCCGGCATCCATGGTACGTATAAAAGTCTTAAGCCTTGATTCTATTGGACTAACATGCACCTTCGAGTGGAAGATTTTGTCCAATGCACTGTGTCAGCGCAAATAAGGCAGAACACGTTAAGTCACCAGTTCTTCTCCAACCACTTCCAATACCAACAATGGCATGGTGATCCATCAGTTTGGGCTTCATCGAAGGTTTACCTAGATCCAATGGCATGGATACTATTCTGGTAGGGGCGGACCGCCTGACTAAATACGCTAATTTCATTCCACTACCACACCCATTTGCACCTGCCAAGGTCGCTCATGTTTTCATGGACAATATTTTCAAGCTTCACGACCTCCCACAAGATATTGTCTCAGATCCTGACAAGATCTTCATTAGTACCTTTAGGCATGAGCTTTTCGAATCCATGGGCACGAAACTGAACATGACTTCAGCCTATCATCCTATGTCCGACAGACGGATAGAATGCTTCAACTAGTGCTTAGAAAACTATCTATGAGCAATGACCAGCAATCGACCTCAATTGTGGTGCAGATGGCTTAGCTTAGCTGAATGGTAGTATAACTAAGATATCACCGTTTCAAGCATTGTATGGTTTTCCACCCCCACAATTGGGAATTGCATCACCATCTGTATCAACAGCAACAGTAGACGACTGGATTCAAGAGAGCCCAGGCTATTGACCAACTTTGGTTGAACCTCCAGGCTGCGCAATCAAGGATGAAACAATAATCTAATAGTCACCGTTCTGAACGCGAGTTCGCAATTGGGGTTTGGTCTACCTCAAGTTTCAACCCTATATACAAGCCTTTGTAGTTGTTCGACGAAACTTGATACTTCCATCAAAATACTATGAACCATATAAGCTATTAGAGCGCATTGGGAGTGAAGCATACAAGCTAAAACTCCCTCCAGCTTGTCGTGTACCGTTAGAATATTTATTAAATATCAACATATATTGTGGTTTATTTGTCTCTCGGTTTAATCGTAAAGTTTAAGTTCATATTATGGAAAGAGTTTTAACATTAGTGTCGACACTGTGATGGATCGGTTTTGGTTAACGACGTTAAAATCCGGGTATTATGGTTAACCCTCCTCCATTGCCTAATAATAATTACTTTTCTATCATAAAAGTGTTATAATATTATTATATTGAATGTATATTGGGCATCTTTATGTAAACCCTAGAAGTGGCTTATGGGCCAAGCTTTGTAATTCCTATATAAGGCTCTCATTAGAAGCCCTAATGATACAAGAATAGCCTCTCATTTCTCTCCTCCATTCTCTACTCTTCTTGTTTATTCTCTTGGTTTATAACACGTTATCAACACGCTCTTGATTTAAGGTAGACTTTCCTTAATCTATTCATGCTTCTGTCACTTCTTAACAATCCCTGAATTGATATTCCTAGATCCCAGAAGCGACATCAATTCATTCTTGTGATATATACAAATTAATCCCCGAAGTGATAATGAAAAATCTCAGAAGTGATAAACAAGCTATTTTCCCCTATTTATGCGTACGACAATTCCAGAAATGATTTTGATACCAGGAGTAATATCAATAGATCCCGGAAGAGATTCAATTAATGAGTCAAACATCCCTGATGTGATAAAAAGAGTTGACTTCACAACCAAAAACGAAACTAAAATCATACAGATCCCTGGAGGTTCCTACGTTCTTTTTTCACTTCGTATGTGTAATACTGTTCGATCGGTTTTCGAACATATTCGCGTTGATTGGTCTCATTGATAAGGCAGTCATTCCAATTTCCGTTACGTATATCAGTTATGATTTTATCAACGTGATTTATTTGATTGTACGTGGTTGAATTTTGTGAGATTGCCATATTATTTTGGGTCACTCATTATGTACGTGATTTTAATCTATTTCTTAATTATGACTATTATCTAGTCAATATGGTTAGAGAGATTATAGGGATGTTAGTCAAATGTCCTATTAATGAATAGATCTATTTCTTAATTATGGTAATTATCTAGTCAATATGGTTAGAGAGATTATAGGGATGTTAGTCAAATCTCCTATAAGTTAGCTTCCTTTTATTCATTAGTTTCCTAATTTCTTAATTACTTTATTATTATTTATTTATTAACCTAATTTATCTTATTTGCTATTGATTATGGACCTACATCTTCCTCTCTCAAATTTTATTTTTCCTATGAGATTTATATTTTGTCTGTTACGATTATATGCATGTAGAGTAGTTATTTATTTTATGTGTGAGTGATAAAGAATTGGCTTATTTAATTTATGATGTCCATATATTTTATCCCTGGAGTGATAAAGTATAATTTACCATGGTATAGACAAACCATCATTGTAGAGATGGGTATTATCTTCTATACTAGATGAAAATCCAAATTTAATAACACCTCAAGCATTAGGTGGTGCAACATTTACCAAAGTGGTTATTTGTAGTCATCTGAAATTGACGGTCTTTTCTTTATAAGGCTTAGATTGTGCATTTTTTAATTAGTTTTAAACGATATGTAATATCCTTGGTAATGGATGTATATAAAGATTATTATGTCTTTGAAATGACACAATTTTTTGACTTAAGCATTTTAGGAAGAAAACGATTTAACACAAGGAAAAAATGTTAAATATATTTTGAAAAAAAATCTAGCACTTGGGATTCTTGTAGAATGTGCTAAAGTAAGGGCAATGTCATATCATCATAAACTTCATATTTTTGACAGTAGAGATCATTATAAACTCTATAAGAGCTACCTGACCAGAAGTCAATTTAGTATTTGAAGGACATTGATATGAATTTAGTACTATTGGTATAGTAGAAATTTTAAGGAAATTTATTTTGGTATAAATGCCGTAAAACGAGCTCTAATGTGATGTTGAGCTGATGATATCCCAAATTATGAAGATCACCCATATGAATATTTCAATGGTGATGTTTTTGTCAATAATGCCATTATTTACATTATATTGAGAAACATGGAGTTTCACTTATCCTGCAAATGGCGAACAATAATACTAGTGTGAAATAAAAATCCAGATGAAGTGTCTCATACAAGGATCAATATGAGGTTTATCTTGTTATTAGAAGAAACAAGAAAATTTTATGAAAAACACTACCTTCTTCAGGTCCATAAGGATGAACATGTTGATTAGTTATTCAACCAAAATGGTTATCAATATCGAATATCTATATTGAAGTTTACATGGAACTTTACACACTAGTTGTAGATGACAACCCATTGAATTATATATTCTAACTTAAAGTTAGATGAAGGTTATTAATCATTTGTGGCTTTGAATTTAGTTCGATCATCCAAGTGAAAAGATGATGTGCAGGATCAATTTTCATTTAGACAGTTATTATATGACCAGAAGTTTCAAGGATATTAAATTCATGTCTTAGGATGATAAAAAACATTCGACTTTTTAAAAAAAAATCAATATAGTCGATTATAAAAAAGTAAATTAGAGTCTCCATATTCCTTGGGTGGTTTAAGGATTAAAATAAGGACTTATTACACCATTGTATAGACCAATATATGATTTTTCACATATCATAGATTAATTTCATTTGGTCATATGAAATAAGAAGTGGGAGAATAAAATAAGTGAAATAGTGTATTGGTTGAGCATGAGGTAGCTCACATTGTATACTGAACGATTTTATGGATTTATCGATCATATGGGGTTTGTTGAAATTTCAAACTAAAGATACGATGTACGTCCTATTCCTCCCTAAACAAACTAAAGTAATGCCACAAAGAAAAGTTGGGATTATATAAGGGGCATGAGTTCTTGTGGATTATTGTATACCTAGAGCTTATTTTGGGTGATCGTTCGGTATCAAGATTATCATTTTGTTGAGATAAAATCCCAACTTTAGGGGGAGAGGATAAGGAGACTATATATATGGCGTTGTAGGGAAATGCAAATTCTTGATATGATTAGATTTATTGGATTAATGAAGAAGGAATCGGAAGTTCAAACAAATCATGTATTAAAGGTACAACATATTATTGGTTGCATTTACTAACTAAAATGCCTACGATATTTTTGGATGTTCTTGTAGTAACTGCAATTCAATCATTCATAAGAAAATACTTAGTTATACTTGAAGTGTACAAGATTGTAGTTCAATATCCTTCATAGTGAGTGATTAGGCATAAGAAGTTGCTAATACACTTACGAATGATATCAAACGAGATTGAGTGACATTCATGAAGAAATCTTGTACCAAAGTTACATGGAATGCCTTAAAGGACAAGTATTGGTTGTTGGTTACGAACCATTTCTAAAGAAATCGAAATCAAGATATTCTTTAACAATGTCTTTATATTAGTACTTATACTAGAAATCATATGCGTTGGTGGTTCTTAAAAGAACGATAAATGTTGATTGGTAAAGATCAAAAGAATCAACTCATAGATAATCAAACTGATATGTTTGACCACACATGTATATAAATATTTAAATTTTATTTTTATATGTTTATGTATATTGGTTTGTATTCGTAGATAAAATTTTGGTACAGGTATATTCACGCAAGCTCTTGAAGTACAGGTATATTCACGCAAGCTCTTGAAGAACTAAAGTTTTCATATGCAAGATTCAAGTCGAAAGAAGGATTCATTCAACATATTCAAATCACGCAAAGAAGAGTGATCAACTGAGGGGGAGAAATACAACTGCACTCTTTTTCCCTTAGTCATGGTTTTATCCCACTGGGTTTTACAAGACAAGGTTTTTAATGAGGCAGTTAGTAATATACATCCAAGGGGGAGTGTTATAATATTATTATATTGGATGTATATTGGGCATCTTTATGTAAACCCTAGAAGTGGCTTATGGGCCAAGCTTTGTAATTCCTATATAAGGCTCTCATTAGAAGCCCTAATGATACAAGAATAGCCTCTCATTTCTCTCCTCCATTCTCTACTCTTCTTGTTTATTCTCTTGGTTTATAACAAAAAGATATATTTGTAAGTTGTAAGGTCAATGATGGTTACTTAATTCCACAATGTGGTGAGAAGTTTTACAGTCAACGACGGTTACTTAATTCCACAATTAGTGGTTTTAGTAACAATCCATTAAGAAAAGAAGATAACCACTTCTCTGAAAAGAAAGAGAATAACCAAGAGAAATGATTCAAGATACAAAAATTAAGGATTTGTTCTTCTCCATCAAGGAACAGTTAAAACAGAAGGTTAAGGGAGGAAAATTCATTGGAAAAGATTGATTCAACAAAAGGGTTAAGCATGGATCAAGGTTAATTCTTCCTAGATATCTTTATGGCAAAATCTATGGTAGAGTTTAAACAATTCTAGATCCGTTTGGGGTTGATTTTACTAAACGAAATCATTAAATTTCTTACAATTTGGTATCAAAGCGGTTTGTAATTGTTTAAGTCACCATCTGAATGAATCGGTGTAGATTTTACATTGTCTTTACCTACAATTGCGGATCATGAATTCCATTTCCGATTACATAAATATTGGCGATTACATATGGATTACATCTTAATGCTTCCGCTTGATGGTTGTGTCATGAAATGCAGACACAGTATAAGAATGGTTTACTAGTGTTCAATTATATATATATGACAAGTTACTCACCAAAGTGGCCGTGTTGTATAGTATTTAGACATCAAAAATAAAAAATCATAGTAAATTTTTGTTGATCATGATAATAGAGATGCTAAAATGACATGAACGTATTAATGATCAATAGATTTTATTACCTATGTTCTACGAGATTGCCCAAAGGTGGATCATTGGATATAGTTAATGATATAAAGGATTAGTCATTTTATACTAAGGTTGAATAGTATGTATACCTAAAGGTAGCTTGCTAATTTGATTTGTGTATATATTATGATTAATTATTAAACTTTATATTTGGCATCGATGATAGTGCTTGTATTTAAGTACTGCAAAAAGGTTGCTTGAATGCTTGCTTTAAAGTTATATAACTGTTAATCTGAATAACAGTCTCATAGCACGAATAGGTAAGCATGTGTAAATATTGTTGCTTCATCAAAAAACTTGAATCCGTAAAATATGTTGTGAAGTTCAATGGGCTCAACTATGATGAATGGTCTGAAAAGATTCGGCTTACACTCGGTATGATGCCTTTGGACCTTGCAATCATAATGGATAAAGAGCCCTCAATCATTACAGATAGTAGCTCCGAAAATGAAAAGTCTTGTAGAGAGGCTTGGGAGCGATCTAACGGACTGAGTTTGAACCTTATCTGGATGTCGATAGCGGTAAGTATTAGGCCATCTATACCTAAGACAGAGAATGCAAGGGATTTCATGCTGAAAATTAAAGAGTGTTCACAATCATATTTCGATGACAAGTCTATTGTAGGCAGCCTAATGTGTGAGATGACTACAAAATGGTTTGACTAGTCTCAGCCTATCCATGATCATGTGACACACATGTCAAACTTTGTAGCAAAGTTGAAGACCTTAGGGATGGAAGTAACTGAGACCTTCTTGGTTCAATTCATCATGAACTCTCTACCTATTGAGTTTAGCCAGTTCTAGGTGAACTACAACAACAATAAAGATGAATGGAACTATCAGGATTTGAAGGCTATTTTGGTTAAACACGAGGGGAGATTAAAGAAGATGAAGGATCAAGTTTCTAATCTCATAGTTCTTGGAAGTTCCATCAACTGTAAAAAAAACAAATACGAAGACAAGAAGAAGGATAAGGCTTTCATGAAGGGATCTGAGAGCCAAGTCCATAAGGACAAGAAGTGTTTCTTTTGCAATAAAACGGGACACTTTAAGAAAGATTGTCTACATATGAAGGCTTGGTTTGACAAGAAATGCATGCATTATGTTTTTGTATGCTATGAGTTGAACCTTATAGAAGTGTCTAATAATACTTGGTGGATAGATTCTGGTGCTACTACTCATGTGTCTCATATTAATCAGGGATTCAGTTCGATCCTGCCCATAAGAGAAGCTGAACAGTACTTGTTCATGGGAAACAGGATGAAGGAACGAACTGAGTGCATTGAGACTTATAGATCTTGGACACGGGTTGCCATGTAGATCTTGAGGGGTGTCTCTATGTACCTTAGTGTTCTAGAAATTTTGTTTCCGTAAGTAGATTGGACAATTTAAGTTTTTGAGATTATTTTTGGACGTGGTTGTTTTTCATTGTACCAAAATAATTACCTTTATGGTATTGGTACTTTTTTTGATTCACTTTACAAGATTAATCTTGATTTTAGGTTTTCTGAATCTTTGCTTAATATAGAAAGTAGAGGCATTAAACGTAGTGCATCTAATGAAAGTTCTACTCTCTTGTGGTATCAATGATTAGGTCATATTTCCAAGGAAAGAATAGTGAGGTTGGTAAAGAATGAAATTCTTCCTCAATTGGATTTTAATGACTTAGATGTGTGTATAGAATGCATTAAAGGAAAGCAGACTAAATATACTACAAAGAAACCAGCCACGAGGAGCACTCAGCTTCTTGAGTTAATACATACTAATATTTGTGGCCCTTTTGACACTTCTTCTTGGAGTGGTGATAAGTACTTTGTCACCTTTATAGATGATTTCTCACGTTATGGATATACATATTTGTTGAATGAAAAATCTCAATTAGTGAATGTCCTTGAGTTGTTCATTAATGAGGTGGAAATGCAATTAGATAGAAAAGTAAAAATAGTAAGATCTGATAGAGGTGGTGAGTTTTATGGGAAATTCAATGAGAGTGGATAATTTTCAGGTCCATTTGCAAAGTTATTGGAAAATAGATGCATTTGTGCACAGTATACAATGCTTGGTACAACTCAACAGAATGGCGTAACTGAGAGGCGGAATTATACATTAATTGGTTTGGTTAGGAGCATGTTAAGCAATTGTACTTTGCCTCTTTAGTTGTGAATTTATGCATTAAAGATTCCAATGTATGTGCTTCATAGGGTTACTAGTAAAGCAGTTCCTAAGACTACTTATGAACTATGGACGGGAAATAAACTTAGTCTAAGACACCTTCGTGTTTGGGGATGCCCAGCAAAAGTAAGGTTGTATAACCCACATAAAAAGAAACTTGATTCTAGAACTGTTAGTCGATCATTCATTGTCTATCCTGGAAAGTCAAAGGGGTATGTATTTTAATGTCCTAACCATAGTACAGGAATAGTTGAGAAGGGAAACGCTAGGTTTATTGAAAATGGTCAAAATAGTGGGAGTAGTGTGCCACAAAAAGGTGGACATATAGGAAATTCAAGTTGATGTTCCTTCATCTGTTGTTTCACCTAAGGTTGTTGTTCATGTTGTTGTATTGTGGATTGTGTGACCTTATGAACTTAGTTTAACTAAAGTTTACAACTTTGGTACGTAATAAAACTAAGAACAATATGAACTATGATTTTCATAATGATTCTTGTATTGATTTATCGTAAGGCTTACAACTACTAGGCGAACACACAGTCCTTAGTTCGTCTCTAAACTCTCTTAGCTATTGCCTAAACCATAAATCAATCGTACCGACTCTTAGCACCAACAACCACTTGTTTGGAATGATAATCTAATCTATTTATACTAGTGGCATAATCACTGGGAACTAATCTACGAAAAGCTAGATAAAAACATTAAATAAAATAGCAAATCTCAACAGACTAATTAAGATAACAAAGTAGCTCTAACAACCTAGATTACGGATCTAGGAGATCTCTTGGGAATCAATCTTTTCTTTAATAGCTGAGAGAGGGCTAAGGTCGTTATCCCTATCAAAGATACCCAACTCAATATCCACTTAGTAAAGTGGGAAGTAGGGGTCGAATCCCAAGAGAGCCTGAGTACAGTTTATATCTTTCTTGTAACTAACTAGTAACCAATGGGGGTTTGTAATGCAATTCTACTAAAACTACTAATGCTAACTAAACTAATCGTTGGGTTGTTAATGTATGATGGCAGCGCTCACTTATCAGAAATCAACACATTGGATAAACACATTGATCATAGAATCCTAATAACTTATGCTCATAAACATTCAATTGATTGTCCTACTCTTTGTTCTAATATAGCAACTAGTCCAAATAGTCCTAGAAACCCTTATTCTCACTATAACCAAGGAAATCCCAAGATTCAATAGTAGACAGCATTAAGATCAAAGATAAGTAGGTTCATGCAATACCACTGGCAAATCGTCGATACTCGACATGAATTCAATATCTCTATCCTATAAACAATCCCAAATAGATCATGCAAGGTGAAGACTTTTCAAATAGAATTACCTATACCTAGCAATATGAATAAATATCAATAAACCTGGTTTGCAACCTAGATAAAATCAATATCAATAAATATTCAATCAAGCACAAGAGATAAGAAACAATCTTTAATTAAAATAAAGCATAAGCGTTAAGAAACTCACAATGATAATTAATCCAAGGCTTCAATCCTCAAAGCGAACAATGGAGGATTTAGTTCTTCATAATCTCTAAACAATGAATAAACTAGAATGGAGGAAACAGGGAAAAAGTGGGAGAGAAACTATTCCCAATAAAACCTAAACTATATATGTTTAATGGGAAAAGATTAGAAAAGAATAAAATAAATAAATAAAACAAATTGATTTGGAACAAATAAGATCTCGGCCAAAAATAAGAGATTTCGGCCCATAAGATCCGCCGAGACCTGCTGCCGCGGTAGTTCCACCTGCGGTCGCGGTTTAGTCTTCTATAAAGTTCTTGTACGCTGGCCGCGGTAGCTCGGTCCGTGGTCGCGGTTATCTCTGCAGAGTGTTCTCTGTATGCTCTGACCGCGACCGTGGTAGTGACGTCCGCGGTCGCGGTTTCTCTTCTGCATAAAGTTTCCTTCTTGTTCCGGGACGCGTTGTCCGGCGTTCCCGGGTCTTCCTTTACGTCCTTCTTCTCTCAGTATTACATTGCTTCAGCCCCATAACAGTACCATATATGCTCTCAAACATCCGTAAATCCATATAATATGCTTTTCATGTCGGATTCCGGAATTACGATCTTCAAGCTCCTAAACACCAATAAAACTATACTAATAACCGTTAGTTACATCATCTGGAATCTCTCTATCAATAGCGGCTTCGAAGATATATTTCCATTTATACGTGCTCGGTTACCTTCAATGCACTCGGTTCCCTTAAGCGCGTCACTCTTATGTATCGCATGAATCCTTATACGCTCGGTTCCTTTGTTCCAGTATTCGATTCCCTATCTCCAATACTCGATTCCCTTCATTCTGCTAAAGCACCTTAAACGCTATGCTTCTCGTTTAACTCGCTTCAGCTTCCAATCTTAAGCTCGTTGATTCCACCGCCTTAATCACCTAATTTTCTAGAAGGCCTATTGCTATCCAGCAATGTACGTGCATGCCCTCTAGAGGAATGAATAAGTGATGAATAAGAAAACAAACAAGTCAAGCACATCTCATTCCGACTAGAGCAAGCAGGCATTTAATTCAAAAGCATACGTTATATTATAAAATCCTATTTGCACACAAATACATGCAAAAAAGAGCAAAAAATACATTGGATTTTTGTGAGGCTTTGGATTTTCCTATGGAAGCCTAGGGAGCTGAGAATGGGGCGAGTCCCTCCCAATGGTATTCGTCTTCGTAGTCACTGAGGTGGTATTCCTTGAGGGGCTCTATCATAAGCGCCTTAATGTGATGCAGGTGCCAGTCGATCATGCGGCGCATGTCTACCACGTGCATGTTAAGCTGGAGAATGGCCTCAAGTGTGCAAACCTGAATTTCTACGGGGTTCATATTTTCTGGTAGGAGGGGCTTCTTCTCTTTGCAAGGGCTTTTGAGGCGTTGTGGTCTGGGTTCAGATTTGGTAGGGGCTCATGTTTCGGGCTTGGATCGGGCTTCGGGCTTATCCTCAGGTTTAGGGTCGGAGCCTAGCTTAAGTTTTTCTGGAGGGGCTTCATACCTGCGTGCTTGACCAACCTTCGAAGCCCAGTTATTGTGGAAAAGCTTTACAAGGCCCTCTCTTGTACTGGGCAGTAGATCCCGAGCTCTATCATAAACTTCTTGACCACGTGGGGATAGGGAAGGGCGTGGTTCTTATGCATCTTCACAGTGAGCATATGTTGAAGGATGAGCCACGGAGTGTCAATTATACAGCCCTGGATCGCCGCCCTGAGTAGACACGCTCTGCAATGGTGATCGTGTCGCGCTTCTCCTAACGTGGGATCACATTGCGGAGAATGATGAAGTGCATAATCTCCTAACCGTTCGGGAACTGAAGCGTAATCATTGCCCGGGAAGTAGGCAGCCGTTAGGATGCTCGGTCCCTATACCTTCATCGGTCCCTATGCTCAGTTCCTTATTTATCCGCGCTTATACCTTTCTCAGCATACTCGGTCCCTATTATTTTCTCATTCCCTATGTTCAGTCCCCTTAGCTCTGTGCTTGCTATTTTGTCATACAACTTGGTCCCCATCATTTAATGTGTTGTGTCTCAGTTCCCATTCTCAGCGGGATAATTTTACTTGCTTAAGCACATAAATAAATTTAAACACACAAAGGGACTTGACAACTCTTTTTAAAACAACAAGTGTTAAGCATACATAGGAAGGCTCTTTGTCATCTAAGTGAATATTCCTAGTTGTGGGTAATTGGTCATAGGGAACGTTAAACAAAGATCACTGCAAAGAAATTATCAGGCCTAGAGGTAGTTAAGTACATCAATGATCCGACCATACCTCTATAGAGTCTCTCGTTATTCTTGGGGCCTTGAAGGTCTTCATTGAGTTTAGTGCTTGTGGACACTGGAGTGTGAATGGGCTTACTATTTTCCATCCAAACTTCTTGATGATCTCCCTTAAGTACTTTTGTTGATGGATTTGAATGCCTTCAGCCTTTTGCACCACATGAAGGCCAAGAAAGAGGTTCAGTTCCCCAATCATGCTCATGTTGAAGTTACTACTCATCACATCCTTGAATTTTTCTACAAGTGACAAGTTAGTGGAGCAAAAAATGATGTCATCTACATATACCTGAACCACTAGAAAGTAGCCCTTGTCTTTCTGGATGAAGAGCGTCTTTACGATTGTCCCCCTTTTGTAGTTGTTTGCAAGGAGGTATTCAGAGAGACAATCATAACATGCTATTGGTGCTTGCTTCAACCCGTATAGTGCATTGGCCAGGATATACACGTGCTCAGGGTGCTTTGAGTCCTCGAAGAAGGGGGGCTTCTTTACATACACTTCTTCCTTGAGAACCCCATTGAGGAAGGCCATCTTCACATCCATTTGGAATAGCTTGAAGCCCTTGTGTGATGCAAAGGCTATCAAAAGACGGATGTCCTCTAGACGAGCGACTGAAGCATAGGTCTATCATAGTCAATGCCCTCTTGTTGGTTGTACCCTTGAGCAACTAGACACACTTTGTTCCTTACCACAGCTCCTGAGTTATCGAACTTGTTTAGAAATACCCAGCGAGTGGCTATGATAGTGCGATTGGAGGGCTTAGGTACTAGGCGCCAGAATTTGTTTCTCTCAAACTCATGAAGCTCTTATTGCATGGAGACCATCCAATATGGATCAAGAATGGCCTCTTTGATGTTCTTAGGCTCAGTGAGAGAGACGAAGGCGTTGAAGGCACATAGACTGGTCTCATGAGCGGCTTCATCAAGTGCTTCGGCAATCGCCTCTAGATTGGCTTGTAGAGCTTCTCTTGAGCGAGTGTGCACTCCAGAGTGTAAGGGGATGAGCATGTTCCTGGAGAATGAGCGCCTTTGTTTAAATCCTCTAGTTAGAGGCGTTGTGATTTGTATTGTGTCTGAGTGAGAAGGACCTTTTCTATCATTGTCTGACTCAGGGCCTAAGGGAACTGAACCTATATATGGCAGGGAGAGTGGACTCAAGGCTTTTGAAGGAGGGGCTTGATCACTTTATGGAGGTGCTTCTAGGAGAGCGACTTCTGGGAATGGGTCTGCGGTATTTGATGAAGAAGAATGGAAGGTACCCTCATCAAACACCACGTGTATGCTCTCCTCGACTGTTCTTGTTCTCTGGTTGAACACCTTGTACGCCTTACTCTCTGGAACATAGCCAAGGGAGATGGCTTCATCACTTCGTGCATCATATTTTCTCAAATTATCCTTTCCATTGTTCAACACATAGCACTTGCATCCAAAGACCTTGAAATGAGATATGCTTTGAGGATATCCCTTGATTAGCTCGTATGGAGTCTTGCCTAATGAAGGGCGTAGAAGAGCCTTGTTGGTGATGTAGCACGCTGTGTTCACGCTTTCGGCCCAGAGTGAAGGGGCGAGTTCACTTTGAAGTAGCATAGTATGCGCCATCTCTACTAATGTTCTGTTCTTCCTTTCAACGACTCCATTTTGTTGTGGATTCCTAGGGGCCGAGAAATTATGAGCTATCCCCCTTTCAATGCAGCAGGTTAACATCTCGTTGTTCTCAAAATCAGTTCCCTCGTCTGAGCGTATAGAGCGCACTTGTAAAGATAGAGAATTATCGAGCAAAGTGACTAGCTCAGAGAAGCTCGAGAAGGCTTGATCCTTAGAGCTTAGTAAGAGGGTCCATATGAATCTGGAGTAGTCATCGACGATCAAAAATATGTAGCGTTCTCCACTAGGACTTTGAACACGCATGGGTCGGCGGAGATCCATGTGAAGAAGCTCAAATGGTTTCTTTGTTGTGATGTCATACTTAGGCTTGGACGAGCTTCTGACTTGCTTGACCTTGACACATTTAGCATAGTGTGTCATGTTCTCTATCTTGATGAGAGGTAAGCCACGGACCAGATCCTTCGCACGAAGCTTGTGTAAGAGATGTAGATTGATGTGCCTTAGTCTTTGATGCCACAGAGAGGTTTGATCTTCTATAGTAGAAAGGAAAAGGTAACTCTTTGGGATGTGGCTGGGATCGAAAATGTACGTGCTATTGACTCTCTTTCCCCTTAGAATGATTTCGCCAGTAGCGCTCCTCACAGAGCATTTCGAGGTAGTGAATGTAACCTCGTTTGGTCCCTCATCATAGAGCTGAGCGACACTCAATAGGTTGTAGCGAAGGCTCTTCACAAATTTTACCATCTGAATCTCTATTTTGTCGTTTAGATGTACCTTTCCATGTCCGATGATCTCTCTAGCTCTTTTGTCACCAAATGATGCCCTTCCAGCATCAAATTATGAAAACTTCGTAATCTCTCCTTATCTCCGGTCATGTGACATGAGAAGCCACTGTCGATATACCATTTGTTCTCGCTGCTCAAGTTTTCCTACAAACAAGCAATCAAACCTTTAGAACTCATCGAAGCTTAGCTTTTCTGGGTGGATTAGCTTTCTTGTTAGTGTGAGGAGAGTGATTACGGACAAGGTTTTGACCTTTAGATGAAGGAGCATGCTCCAAGTAAGACCATTATTACCACAAAACCTACACCATTCATTGTATTTAACATAACCGTGCTTGCCCTTTCCAGGTCTAAAGGGCTTCTTTTTCTTAAGCTTAAGATCTAAGGTGTTTACTGCATCCCCTTGGGATTGGCTCACATACATCTTATGAGCCTTTTCCCCTTGGAACCACTAATTGTTATCCCCTGATGGTTGTTCAAGTGCCTTTATCTTTTTCTCTAGGAATTCATTCTTGCTTCTACATGTTTGAAGGGCCTTGTCTAAGGATTCTTCTTTTTCCCTCAATTCTCTAGTGAGCTTCTCATTAGCACTAGAACACTTAGAGGAATGTACGTCTGAGTCATATCCTAGTCCAGTTATAGATCTGGCAAAGACGGTTTGATTCACCGTGTTCTTATCAATGAATTCTGTTAATTCGGTGATCTTAGCAAGTATAGTCCCTAAGTCTCTTTCTACCCTTGATTCCAAGTTTTTTGATGATCCCCCTTGAGGTTGCTTACCACTATAGCCCTCGTAGGTTTTAGTCATTAAACTCAGTTCCCTAGATTTAACTAAGGCCTTTTCCTTATTTGCTAAGCTAGTGGACAGATCTAGACACTCGCTTCTCAATTCTTTGACTTCCTCTTCATATTCAGTGATCTGTAACTCTAAAGTCTCAGTATCTTCTAACAGACCTTTGATCATATTAATAAGCTCATTTTTTTCAAGCAAGTTAAGACGAGCAGGAACAGACTCAAGAGATTTTACCTCAGAGGCAAAGGCCTTTGCATCAGCCATGAGACACTAGCCTTCCTATTGTTCATGGAGGTCAGCTTCATCATCTTCTTCTCCCCATGCCGAGAAGAGTGCCTTCTTCTCAGTTGCTTTGACCTTCGAGTTAGTGCATGTTTTAGCAAGGTGCCCCTTTTCTTGGCAGTTATAGCAAGTATACTCCTTGAGATCACGCTTTGTTGAAGATGATGACTCTCCTTGTCCAACTCTCTTCTTGAACCACTTCTTGACTATCTTTTTTATGAGGGCGACTTCGGTGTCATCGTCCGCTTCCTCTTCAACATTGTTGATGTCCATATTCTCTAGAACCTTTGTAAGCTTCAAGGTGGTTCCACTGGATTGTTTAACAGCTAAGCCCTTCCTCATATCAGCGTTCTCCTGGTCAAAAAACTTCCCAAATATGTCGACCAGTGAGAGCTTCTCGCAATCTGGATACATAAGAGCAATTCTTTGGATGAGGTCGAACTTCTCGCTCATTGCATAGATGACAACCAGTGTTTGCTCCGAGGGGTCGATCGTCACACCAGAGGCGCTTAGTTTGTTTATCAAGATTGTGAAGCGTCATTGGCATACTGACACGCTTTCACGAAAGAGTTGCTTGAATGATTGAAAATCCCTTTGAAGAGTGAATTTTCTTGTATCCTTTTGGTCATCACTGCCTCGGTGAATGGAGATGATGGCTTGCCACATATCTTTGGCCGTTGGTATTCCAATAACCTTGTTAATGTCTGTGCGAGTGAGTCCACACAAGATAAGTTGTCGAGCCTTTGAGTTCTTCTCAATATTGGCATAGTGCTCATGCTTCCAATACTTTCTCTCCTTCAATTCTTGAAGTACTTCATCGCCGAGCTCTATGATCTTCCAGCATTGGTAGTCTTGGTTTTGGATGAACGTCGTGTGCACTCCCAACCACCAGTTGAGCTATCCTTCAAGAAGATGATGAGGATTGTTCAAGGACATTCCAAGATTGAATTGTCCGTTCTTTGTCATCGTAATGGAATCGGATCCTTCTCTGATACCAATTGTGGATCGTGTGACCTTATGAACTTAGTTTAACTAAAGTTTACAATTTTGATGCGGAATAAAACTAAGAACAATATGAACTATGATTTTCAAAATGATTCTTGTATTGATCTCTCGTAAGGCTTACAACTACTAGAACACACAGTCTTGAGTTCGTCTCTAAATTCTCCTAGCTATTGCTTAAACCCTAAATCAATCGTACAAACTCTTAGAACCAACAACCACTTGTTTGAAATGATAATCTATCTATTTATACTAGTGGAATAATCACCCGGAACTAATCTACGAAAAACTAGATAAAAACATTAAATAAAATAGCAAATCTCAACAAACTAATTAAGATGACAAAGTGGCTCTAACAACCTAGATTACGGATCTAGGAGATTTCTTGTGACTCAAACTTTCCTTTCATAGCGGCTTCGAAGATATCTTTCCATTTTTACGTGCTCGGTTCCCTTCAATGCACTTGGTTCCCTTAAGCGTGTCAGTCTCTTGTATCGCTTGAATCATTATACGCTCGGTTCCTTTGTTCCAATACTCGGTTCCCTATCTCCGATACTCGGTTCCCTTCATTCTGGTAAAGTAACTTAAGCGCTATGCTTCTCGCTTAACTCGCTTTGCTTCCAATCTTAATCTCGTTGATTCCACTGCTTTAATCACCTTATTTCCTCGAAGGCCTATTGCTATCCTGCAATATCTTACTCAATGTAGACATTAGTGTATAAAGATGTTTGTTATCATTAAAGTTGAGAGATTATAGGTTATAGATACTAAGGGATAGTTCCTATAACCAACATGTATCACAGTCAAATTACACAATAGAACAACATGAACATGTGCCAACCCCATTAGATGACATTATAGTTGATGAACCTGTCACAATTCAAGAAGATATTAGTATTCCATTGTAGCGATATGTAAGAGAAAGAAGATCTTCTATTCTGGATGATTATGTGGTTTACACAGTTTAAAGTGAATGTGGCTTAAGCATTAATGATAACTTGATCTCATTCAGAAAAGCCATGGAAAGTGACAACTCTGAAAAATGGTTGATTGCCATGAAAGTAGAAATGAAATCTATGAGGGACAACAAAGTTTGGGACTTAGTAAAGTTGTCGAAATGAATGAAGACCATTGGGTCTAAATGGGTCTACAAGACTAAACGGGACTCAAATGAAAATATTGAAAGGTATAAGGCCAAACTTGTTGCTAAATACTTCACTCAAAAAGATGGAAATGACTATAAAGAAAACTGCACTCCGGTATCAAAGAAGGATTCTTGAAGTATTGTTTTGGCTTTGATGGCTCATTATGATCTCGAGTTTCACCAAATGGATTTGAAAACTGCCTTTTTGAAGGGAGAGCTTCAGGAAGAAGTATTTATGGACCAACCTGAAGGATTCTTGACCACAAGGAATGAAAAATGGCATGTAAGATGAGGAAATTAATATATGAACTAAAACAAGCTTCTAGACAATGGTATTCAAAGTTTAATGATATCGTCACGTCATATGGATTTGTGGAGGTCATCGTTGATTAGTGCATTTATATGAAGATTAGAGGGAGCAGATTTGTTATTTTAGTCTTATATGTTGATGACATATTGCTTGCAGAAAATGACATGGGTTTGCTACATGATGTAAAGAAATATCTCTCTAAGAACTTCGAAATGAAGGATATGAGTGAGGCATCTTTGTGATTGTAATAGAAATATTTCAAAATAGATCACAAGGATGGTTTAGTTTATCTCATAAAAGCTATATCAATAAGGTATTTGAGAGATTTAGAATGGAAAAATGCTCCACATGAATAGTTACTATTTAGAAAGGGGACAAGTTTAGTAAAATACAATGTCCAAGAAACGAATTAGAACGTAAGGAAATGGATGGAATCCCATATGATTTAGTGGTAGGGAGTTTGAACTATGTCCAGGCATGTACTCGACCAGATATCAGGTTTGCAGTTGGTATGTTGGGTCGATATCGAAGTAATCCCAGAATGGACCACTGAAAGCTGCAAAGAAAGATCTCAGGTACTTACAAGGCAGCAAGGAGATCATGCTTACATATAAGAGATCCAACAACCTTGAGGTCATTGGATATTCAGATTCAGACTTTGCGGGAAGTGTAGATAGAAAGAAGTCCATTTTTAGCTATCTATTCCTCTTAGCTGAAGGAGTAGTATCATGGAAGAATGGAAGCAGTCTATCATTTCTACTTCCACCATGAAGGCCGAATTATTGGCATGCTTTGAGGACACTATTCATGGATTGTGGTTGCAAAAATTTATCTCATGCCTAAGTATTGTCGATAGTATAGTAGGTCGTTGAGAATTTATTGTGATGATTCGGCAACCGTCTTCTTCTCGAAGAACGACAAGTACTCTAACAGTGTTAAACACATGGAGTTCAAGTACTTGACGGTAAGAGAAGAGGTACAGAAACATAGAGTGTCCTTTGAGCATATCAGAACTGATATAATGGTCGCAGATCCGTTGACTAAGGGTTTACCACCCAAGACGTTCATTGGCCATGAAGCGCGTATGGGTATCATAGATAAAGCCTTGTTATGTTGATTATGGTTTGCTCATTAGGTGTGTGATACTTTGAATTCACTTATGGTTATGTTTCTGTTTACTAGACGTTTTATCATTATTGAGTGTGTATACACTTATATTTCTTAGATGACATGCGAATATTTTGAGAATTAAAGTTTCCTCTCAATTTAAAGATAACATTGAGTTAGAATTGGTTTTTGATACATGGAAGGAATCATATCACTCAATGATGTGTGACCGCCATGATCCAATCAGTTTTAATTCAATTAAGTTTATAATTTTAAATGGACTTGTAAAAGTGTTATTAAACCATCAAGTAGACACTAAGGCCAAGTGGGAGAATGTTAGAACATTTATTAAATATTAACATATAATTGTGGCATACGTGTCTCTCGGTTTATTCATAAAGTTTAAGTTCATATTTAGTAGAGTTTTTAACATTAAAGTCAACACCGTGATGGATCGGTTTTGGTTAGCAACGTTAAAATTCAGGTATAATGGTTAACAATCCTACCTTGCCTAATAATAATTACTTTGTCTAAAAGATATATTTTTAAGTTGCATAATCAATGGTGGTTACTTAATTACACAATGTGGTGGAATAATGTACAATCAATGGTGGTTACTTAATTCCACAATTGGTGGTTTTAATAAAAAATTATTGAGAAAAGAAGATAACCATTTCTATGAAAAGAACAGGGAGTAACCGAGAGAAATGATTCAAGAGATAAAATCAAGGATTTGTTCTTCTCTGTCAAGGAACAATTAAAGAGAAGGTTAAGGAAGGAAAATCTATTGCAGAAGATTGTTTCAACAAAGAGGAAAAGCATGGATCAAGGTTAGTTCTTACTATCTCTCTTTATGGAAAAATATATGGTAGAATTTAAACAATTCTAGATCCGTTTGGGGTTGATTTCCTTAAATGAAACCATTGAATTTCTTACATGTACATCCGGTCTTCCACGTGTCACAGTTCAAGCGCTACGTTGGACCCCTGGTCATAGAGACCATAGACCCACCAATAACTACACCCTCGGGTGAATGCCTTGTATATCCGGAAGCAATTATGGACACTCGCACAACCTATTCTTGGGCCAGTGACCCAATCACAGAATTTGCTGGTACAGTGGACTAACCTGGACGTTTCTGAATCTACTTGGGAGGTGGTAGGACACATCATTCGGCAATTTCCAACGTTCACTAACCAGTCTTGAGGACAAGCCTTCTTTTGATGGGGAGGTATCTTTTATGTACCAGGGTAGTATTAGGCTTAGTATTAATGTAGTGGCCCGAACATGTAAGCGACCCCCAACTCAATAAACATAACAAACTTGTAACAGATTCCCTTGTATGAATAAGTAGCCTTTTAATCTTAATGAGATGACATGAAAACGTTTAGTACTAATGTCTTTGTCTTTATCCCCTTCCTTTCTACCTCTACAACTCTCAAAATATCCCTAAACACATACATAACAATGTGTAAGATATCGGTCTTTGGTTTTAGCCGGTGTAAGTCTATATTATGACCTACACAACCAGGTCTCATGAAAATCCTTTGTTTGAGTCTTGTGCAAAAATTGAAAGAAAGCTCATACATGAAAGAAGAAGACTAATGGACGATCAAGTGGTCGCAACAAAAGCTGCAGCCGCAACCATACAAGCACGTGAAGCAGTAAAAGTTGCACGACTAGAGAACATGACGATGATGGAACTGTCGGAGCAACACCTTGCTCTTCAACAGACTGTATTCGTCTTACCAACTCTTCCAGAAGGTACAAATTTCAAGTTCAAGCCTGAGCTAATCCATCTATTGTCCAAGTTTCATGGATTGAGTGGTGAAGATCCTATCAAGCATTTGGGTCAATTCCATTCTATCTGCTTCAGTATGAAGCCTAGCAAAATCACTGATGGCTAGATCATGATGAGAGTGTTTTCTTTCTTATTAAAGGACGCGTAGATCAGTGGTACTACTACCTTCCCACTGGCATTATAAGATCTTGGGCGGATATGAAGAAAATTTTCCTAGAGAAGTACTTCCAAGTAAACAAAGCCAACAATGTCATAAGATAAATTACTACGTCCAACAGGAGAAGGACGAGTCACTCTACGAGTACATAGATTGATCTAACAAATTCGTCGCCGGTTACCCATAATATAAGATGGAACAAAGAGACTTCATGGAAAGTCTCTATAATGGTCTCCTAGACCCGGTGTGAATCCTATTAAACGCAGCCCGTGGCAGTAGTTTCCTTGACCGAACTCTAGAGCAAGAAATGCATATATTTAATGATATGTCAGAAGGAACAAGACCAATAGGGAGATATTCTTTAGCAAAACGAGGGGTACTTGCTATAAACCCCTCCAATCGATCTACAGAAATCAGTTAACTAAAGGAGATGGTGAAGAGACTAGCATTGAAAGACACACTACAACAACTGAAGGTCTGTGCACTCTGCAAAGATCCTCTACATCCTACAGACATATGACCTCAACTATAAGAGGAAAACTGGAGGTCAACGTAGAATTAATTTTGGGTCCTCCTTTCCCCATAGTCTATCCCTAATCAAACAACTATGATCCATCGAGATGGAACAATCAAAACCAAAGTTATGGAACAACGAGAACTATCAACATCAGGGGCAGATTAAGCCTATACCACCCTATCAACAAGATAGAAAGCCCAACACAAAGGATCTCCTTCATTCCCTAGCTACAAAATTGGGCAACAACTAAGCAGTTCATGTAGATCAAGACACAAATCAATTATCTAACACAAGTAATGGAAAAGATTCAGACAAGGGAGTCTGGACGTCTTCCTTCTAATACATAGGTGAATCCTAAAGGAAACGTTAGTTTTGTGCTCGAAACTACAACTCCCCATAGACACAAACCTTTTCCAACTTTTTCAGAGAAGAAACATTACATATTGTGTATGTCGTGCCTGGAATCTTTTATGTTATGGCCCACGTCCATCTAACAGAGCTATTTCCTAAGATTCTATAAATGAATGTTCAATCTGAAGAAGAGTCATCTGATGCTAAACAACGACCCAAGCCTTACTTTTGCAGCCCTCACCCAACTCTCATAAAGGAATTGACTAGTTTGAGACTTCACTCACAACCCGCCCCACACCTTTACTGCAACACCGCGTGCAATATATTCAATGACCTGTGCCCATTAATGTCATGTCCCGCATCAAAGGTTCATGGAACACCACTTCGGACAAGCCCGAAGTCAAGACATATTGCTTCGAGGATGCAGATCAAGTATACCATAGAATGGAAAGTGAGGAATTAGGGACTCAATGAGATGAAGAAATATCCAAATAAAGCTCCATATATAGCAAGAATGGATAAGGAGAGAGATGACAGAGAAAGAAGATCAATGGAGGCCTAGTTAAAGGAAGAACTTCCTACTTAGTGTGATGATCCGTGTACATACTATATCCCCTGCACTCTTGGTACTAAGTTCATAAATAAAGCCACGTCAGACTAGGTGAATCCATCTTTGTTATACCCTCAAACATTTGTAATTCTCTAGGTCTACCACCATTACAAAGCACTGGTCTGCAAGTGGACCTGGCGGATGGAACTTGTGTCCACCCGAAAGGTGTAATCAAAGATGTGCTAGTAAAGGTGGGGAGACTAAAGTTTCTTGCAAACATCTGAGAAGTCACCATCAATATAAATTCACCTATTATGTTAGGTAGGACTTTCGTAAAAATTGTTAGCATGAATATAAATGTGAAACGCGTAAGTCTGATAGCGGAAGATACAAAAGAATAGGTCAAACTCATACCGCGACCTGAACTCTATTAGGTGCAATTGGTGTATGTAGTCACTACATCCATTCTTAATCCTTCGGAACATTTCCATACAGATACAAAGAGTTCAACCATCAGTCATTATATAGATAATCAGACCAATGAGTTGAATTCTGACCATGCATTTAACATGTAGGTTGTGATAATATGCACATAGATATAGATGATCCAGGAATTATACATCACTACTCACCCTTGCATGAGAAAAATGTGAATGACAAGAACATGATATGGGATAAATTTATAGAAAATCTTGAAATATCACAACATCAATGAAGGGTAAGAAGAACGTAATTAGCAAATTGAACATTATGAAATTTTATAATGAAAAGAGAAAGCTCAATAGTGAGCTAGGAGATAGAAATTTGGGTATTGGCCCATTCTATTTAATCGGAGACGACATTACGCTGGTTCATAGTCGTGCTTATGTGTAGGTACAGGTAAGGATAGAGAGAAAATCCCCGGGTTCGATCGAGTATGGGGAGAAGATGAGAGCTATTTTGAGAGAACGATCGCCATGATCCAGGAAGGTCTAAGGTTCAAGCCTTTCTATTCTTTTTCATTCATGAGACATACGAGTGTCTATGATGTGATTCCATCCCATGCTGATGAGACCTTGTCCAAGTCTAAGACCGAGCTTCATAGAGAAGAAATTTATATGCCCAAGTACAGGCTAATTGTGCCCTTTACTAAGAAGCAATGTTGGTTCACATTCCATCCAAACTGAGGACACTCCTATCAATGCTACTCCCACGCTTGCTTCAGATAACGTGCCTTCTAGCGCCTTGACGGGGGAGGGAGCTTGTAGTTTGCCCGATCGCTTGGGTCGTGGCCTTTCTAGCCTTGGCGTGCACTGGCACACGAAGGAGGATGACATGAGCCACTTATAGTTCACTATATTGGCCGAAATTCTCCTTGATTTATAGCTTTGACTTAATGATATTCTTCTACTATTTTAATGTAGATAAAATATTGGCTTCACATGTTATTTTTAGGATATTTTATAGTCAAGTCAGGGGTAAGTCTCCTAGGTATTTAAGCCTTTTGTAGCTTTAAAAAAAAGACTTTGAACAATTGAATAGCCAGAAATTCAGCATTTGAGAGCTCTTTCTCCAAGAAGAAACTCTTATGTTCTTCAACCATTTGCTTATTAGTGACATCAAGCATTGATCTAGATCATCTCGAGTGTGTTATAACTCATGAAAAATAAAGATATTAGAAACATTCTTGTCGTGATTTATGTCCACATTCATCTTGCTACTTATCCTCCATCATCCATCTCTATCAACGATCCATCAACAACACCCACTTCTACTACACCTGAATTACCACATATCCTACTCCAGTTGGTAGAATCACCACATCCCCTGAAAACAAGTATATTTGGTATAATATTTTTAGGTCAAATACTAGACATCCATATCTACCTATGATACTTGGAAACGCTCCATTCATATTTCCGACGAGAGAGATACGTCATGTTAAATACAGACCATTAATTCTGGAATTTGGTGACGCATTAATGACATTCCTTGCACCGACGACACAAGCACAACATGATTCACATCACTCTGGGCCCATGGGAGCCCTATGATCCCAGTTAGAGATGATCCATATCAGACGTCAAGTCAACGATCCTAGCTAAGGCGCTGATTGATAGGCAACCCATATAGTTTAGATTAGGAATATTTAGGAGTATTTTAAGAGAACTTTTGCTTACATTTACCTCGATTGTTTTTGGTTTATGTACTAACTTGCAGGTACGAAGAAGGCGTTCAAGTTCCAGCAAGGTCAACTCAGTGTCATACAGTGGGAGGTTATGTCCTAAACTCTACGAGGGGCAATACAAAATACAAAATAAAGAAAAAGAGAGAAAAAGATGCCTTCATCATAAGAAAAAGAATAATAATAAAAAAAGATAGAAAAAAGAAAGAAACAAATATTACATTGTTTTGCGTCACAAGTTACCACTCTATCCCTATCCTATAAAGGTCATTCTCCTTTATTTAAGCCTCCCAGATCTATAAGCCCTAATCTCCAAAATCTCCAAAATTCAGAGTCCCAATTTTCCCATCACCACTACCACCACTCCCTACACTGATGCCCTTCCCTCACCTTCCTTCACCTCCCTTCACCATGACCATAAACCTTTCTCCATTTTCCCTCCGTCATCACCATCTACCCAAATTCACACCCAAATCCCCAATTTCACCCTTCCATCTTCCCATATAGTGATTTTAGAGAGTTTTATAGAGAAATCGAACTGAAGATCGCGTCATAACAATTTCCTTGAGTTCAAAATTAGAGTTGGAGTATAGTCCGGGATGAAGAGATGATAACTCCATAGTCGCGCCCCGCTCTTTATTTCCTCCCGCGTCATTTATCATCGCACCTCGCACCTTACATTCAATCTTCCTTGTCTCCTCAACTGAAGCCGAACCATGACCCGCGCCTATTCTCATCGCGCCCCGCGAGTTTATTCCTAGAAAATTCCGAACCTGACTTCGTTTGTAGTAAGTACTCAATTTTTTCTCCTTTTAATAATTTCAATTGTGCACAATGGTGACTACAAGAGACAAGAAATGGTCTGCCAATGAGAGAGATTTGATGAAGACGTTAAAAGCCATGAAGAAGCTACTAAGCAATGTTATAAGTTGGATTGGTTTACCCGATATGGGTTTCAAACAAACATTCGAACAACTATTTTATCGTGGAGATTTGGGTTTGTTCTTGAGCATCAAATGGTTTTATTTTACGTCCTTCACCATCCATTTTGTTGCTTCTTTAGACCCAAAGTTCAAAGTATATTCAGAAGAGGATAAGGAAGTTACTTCTTGCACATTTGGTTATGAGAAGACTGAGTATGAGGTGGTGATAACTTACTTGAGAAAGATCCTAGGGGTCACTAAGAATCCCACACCAGGATGGTCTTCATTTTCATTTTTTGAACCTCTTGATTTTAGGGAAAAGGCCACACACACTAAATTCAGGGCGAGCAACGAGAACAAGGATTGGATCACACATCTTCCACTTCGGTTGGTGTGTAATTTGATCAACACAAATATATTCGGACACTCAAATGTCAACCAGTTATCACAGAATGATTGGTGTTGCACCTGGTGCTTAACCCTGCATTCGAGTATCACTCTTTGTTGGATGACTTTGTTTTTCCAGGGCTTACAATGAGTTCAGGACCTAGTGAAAGGTCAAATGATTCAGCAGGGTACTTTTCTTACTTACATTGCTTCGATCTATGGAATCAACTAAAGTTAGAGTGGTGATGAAGTTGAACCAGTTGTAAACAATGTTGATTATTTGAAGAGAGCTGGTTGCCTCACAATTAGGAGTGACGAAGTTATGTTTTGACTCTCCTACAGTTCTATGTGTCATCAGGTCCTGCTGCCCAAATAATTTCCATTAGGATTGTCTGCCAGTGATTACTACGACAATCTGTCATGCAAACCTATGAGGAATAATTATCAGATGATTTAGATCACTTAGGTGAGGAGAGTACAACTCGAGGTCAACCCCGTCCATGCATTCAAAATAGCACTGTGACTCAGTTTCTGACTAACGATCGGTCATGTATAAAGACGAGTTGAATTGATGAGCTGATTCATACAGTGTTAGCACGCCAGGACAAACTAGAGGAGATGATGACATGGCTACACCGAGAGACACACGAGCACATTGACGAGCTTCAAACAGTAGTTGTCGTTATGGTCCACTCACTTCCCAGCTCAGCGAGTATTTCTATTTGTTTCTCCATATTCTATAGTTCCTCTTTTGTTGTATTGAGTATTGAGCTTTATCCAAGTATGGGGAAAGATTATTAGGAAGATTTCACTTTGTCCTAGTTCTACTATTTTGTGTTGTCTCATTTTTTTAGCATTATTTGATGTGGTAATTGTAAATTATTTTTGAGGTTATTAAGTCTGTATATATGACTCATACATTTCAGTGCAGTCAGTTTTGTATATAGCAGTTTTTAGAAAAAGATATAAAAAAACCGAAAAAAGAATATATAAATAAAAGGAAAGAAAAAAGTGAATGAAAGGTATGAAATAAGAAGAGCCATAAAAGATGCCTGAAGGAAGAAAATCAAATCCCCGTTTTTATTTCACCATCACTTCCACCATCTGTCCGCTTGTTTTTCTATAACTACAGTTGTTGCCTCCATCTGTTCACGCCATTTCTAGCGCCCACAACGTTTCTATCACTTTCTTCCAAGTCATTGATTCTTAGGTTTTATATTGATATTGGTTTCACACCATCATCCACAATCAATTCACAGTTCCAAAGAGTGAAGGGTTTAGTATTGAGCACGTCTTCTGTGTTCCCTGAATATCGAAGACGGTTTCCCGATTAAAGCTTGGTCGCACCCGCGCATTTGTTAACGTGCCCCGCGCCCACTTCACAGGTGTTAGGACAACTTTTTGGTGTTCTCTTCGATATATTCTTTCATTCACAGTTATATGTCCGCTTCTTAAACCACTATTTCTAGATGCTTTATTTATATTCACATCTCTTCTTTTGTGTCCAAAATCAACATTGAGACAATGGAGAAGTTAAGTATGGGGTGGAGAGGGGGGGGGGGGGGGGGGGTAATTTACTAGATTTTTAGAAAATGTTGAGGTGGCATTTGAATTCATAGATTAGTTTACTTTTGTTATAGTTTCATTGATTATTAAGTCTATAAATATTGCAGTTTTTTTGAAAAAAATTATTAAAAAATTATAAAATGTAAAAGCAACAAAAAGGAAAAGGCAATCAAAATCCTCAGATGATTATTCATGCAATAAGCAGGTAACCTGGACCTCTATAGACTGGTGTAATATGAGGTTATGAGAGATGTAAAATTATGTGAGCAATTATAAAAGAAGAGGAGTGGCTAGGTGAAATCCTAAAAAAGGTGTCTAGGCAAGATGCGAGAAAGAGAAAAGAGCAATCAATAGGTTTCCTCATTTGGCGAAGGTGACATAAGAAGAGGACATATAAGGACTTCGTTGTTAGCTACTGTGGCTGGTATTTTATTGTTATACTCACAATTTATCTTAGTTTTGATTGTCCAGATGATTTCTTGACTACTTGTTAAGCGTTATGAAGTTATATTTTCTTGTACTTCCTGAGACCTTTTGTGTTGCATAGTTAAGAGTTAGTTTTTGCGTACGCAAGTCGAGTAAAGATCTAAGTATGGAGGATTTGATGTGAGCCAATCATGATGGTTTAATTCACAAGATTTAGCACACATTATGTTAGTCTGAGCCATATTAGTTGAGTTGTAATTTCCCAATCCAAAGGAAAGGTTATCAAGAATTCAATGGTTTTTATACACATTTTAGATTATTAGAATAGTATCTTGCGAAGGAGCTATAGAATGGAAGAGTTTTCATATATATAGCAAGTCAGAGTTGTAGCTGCTAGAAGAGGAAAGCCGACGATGCACATGTCACGAACTCGCTTTAGAGCGAGTTAAGGATTTCCTTGTTTTCTACGAATGGTTATTCAATTACAAGTACGAAGATTGCACATAACCGCTGCGCCCCGCTCCTTATCTATTGTGCCCTGCGCCAACCGGAAGATCGGATATTTTATAGTTATCTCTTGCTTCACCTGCACTAACAGTGTAACCTTTTACGTTATTATTTATAGTTAGTTAGTTAGTTAGTTTTTGTAAGTTTATATTTTATTAACTGATAGAATTAGACCAAGTTAGTCTCTTATATAAGGAGTCTTTCTCTCTATGAATCAAAGGTTACACAGTTACACAATTTTACACATCATCAATTTGTCCTTAGTTATGAGGAACTAAGTCCTCAGACATTGTTTCACTTGACTATTGAAGTTTATATAGAGTTGCAGCTTTTTTAGTGTTTCTCTATGTCTATTGATTCCAATATTTTGATTGTGTCTTTCCTTTCTTATAAAGATCATTGCTTTGTCTCCTTTAGTTAGATTGAAAACCTAAGATATCTCTGTATTGCATACTATTATAAAGAATATAACTTTAATATGTTTATACTGCTTCATGAGCATGATAAACTAGGAATCACACACATAATTGACATTTGTTAGACTGGTTTGCATCTTATCTCAATTGTGCCTTTTCTATCGGTTACAATCATTTTACAAGGTTCTAGTTGCGAATGAAAATCGTGGTTGTTTCTCTTAGATTAGGATACAAATGAATTAATATTGATAGGTGGAAAGGAACACAATGATAAAAAAATCTTAACGATATATTAACTGACTCGTTATTCTGGTACAAGACATTGTCATAATAATTAAAACAAATCAATCACTATGTTTGATTAATCATATAAAATCCTTCTCGTGTTCTATTAAAACGGAATCCCTTTTCATGCTACTATCTTCTCTATGGGATTAACTATGTGATTTCCAGATACTTCTATATTAGGTATTCATAAGGAATAAATTTGACAGTGCTTAACGACAACGCTCAACGTCATTTGCGTATATATATGTAAGGGTGAATTATAATGGGCTAGCTCTATTGATCATTTGGTCTGTAATTGTGTAACTAAGCAGGAACATGCCACCACGTGTTGATAAGGTTCACGACAAGTTGTTTGAGTCACTATCAAATGTTAACAGTACGCTTCCATGTATAAGTTAATAAGCGCGTTGATCTCTCTAGTCCATGCAAAGACAACCTCGTTTGTGAACCGTGATAAAGATGGAGGGGGTAAAGTTGTTTACAAAGGTCAAGTATTTACGACGGTTTCTTTTTTTACCAAGGGTCAAGAACAGCGGTACAAAATTAACCGTGGTAAATAGGTTACTATCTTAATAAAAAAATTGACCTTTTAGGCGCGACTTTGAAGGACCGGGATAAAAAGATTTGTTCTTAATAAAAAAATACAGCACACAGCTAGGCGCTAGCATAAGTTTGTTTTTCAACAAATTTGAAAACACAAACATGGTCCCTAAATATTAATGATTTGATTACATTTGAAGACCTATTGAAAATAGAAATTTAATTTCAAAATAAAGAACCAAAACAGAATATCATATCTCATATTGAATAGCTATTCTTAGAAGCCAATCCTTAAGAACATGCACCAGGAACAATCTAGTTTTACAAGGAGAAAATATATCCCAAAACCTCAAAACCACCCGTGGAGCAGAAATATAGGCTAGAACAAGACACAACACTCCCAAGAAGAAAATCAGTAACTAAATCACCACCTTCTTCTACATGCACTTGTAGCATTACCTCTGCTAGTACAATTATGAGAATGAAGCCATGAACATATATATATATAATATACGTTCTAATACAAATAATCTAGCTGTATCTCATATAAATATATAATAAACTTTGTTCATTATCAAGTGCAAAAGTAATTAAGGACCTTAAATAACAGTCAAATTGACCTATATCTAGTATAAATAGATGATAGACGTATTCAAAGCTTACCATTTTGATGAAAAAAGTCAAATCTATGAACACAATTTTGGTGTGAAGCACAAAGAATTATACATATACTTTACTTGGATAGTCACACTCCGTTTCTGGTCACCCATCTCACAGTACATACTCAGTGCAATTTTAGGCAGTTCTCCAAAAGAGCTTGGTTTTGAGAGTGTGCAGTAACCAGTCTTAAGATGATATCCACCTAGAAAGAAAGCACAAAAATTTATTAGAGCATAGGTAGAGAAGATGAAGGATTGCACGTAGCTAATAGAATTGTACAAGATTGGCTTTTCGTGAGTTCACTTTACAGTACATATTAATTCACTATTAAAATTCACAAAGAAAAACCTATAGTTTCCACGAGTTACAATGCCTAATTCAACCAAAAAAAGTTACAGTGCCTAAATTAAACAAATCACAATGATGTCACGACGACTTTGCAGTGCTTCATTGATCTACATGGACATTAACTTTCTGTGAGAAGCAAAAAAAACTAACAAATAAGTTTCTTCGCTGTTTTTAGATTCAATCTAGTATGTATCACAGGTTGAAATGTGATTCAAACTTTATATTTTAGACTAAGTGTTATATCAGTATTAGTCTAGTTATTAGTTTCTATTTTTTCCTAAGAATTACCTGTTATATCAGAAATTCATTTAAGTCAGTTGGTATTTGAATCAGTTAAATTTGAAACCACGATCTTAGGAGATTGTTAGTGTGGTTAGTGGGGTGAGTCAGTTACATTCTATTTCCTATGTATTATGCACGTTTGCAGTTGTTGTTCAGTTGGAATGATTCAGAGAATATTTGCAGTTTCTGAATTGTATCTCTCTCGTTCATAATCTCTGTCAAAATCTCTATCTTGTATAGTTTATACAACATTTGGTATAAAAGCTTTTCTGGATTTCTATTCTAGGAACGACTAAGAGTGTTTTGAGGAGAACACAAGAGAGAAGAGTTTCTGTTCAAGATGCAGAACAACGGATCAAACGGTCAGATCTCAAGAAGCATGGGATTTGGTAGAGAAAGGCTTCGCAGATCCTGGTGTGGAGAACGTTGAACATTTACCTGACGCAGCACTTAAGGAGAAGAGGAAGAAAGATGTGAAGGCATTGTTCATGATCCAGCAGGCATTGGATGATGAGATTTCCCCTCGGATTGCATCTGGAACGAATTGAAATGAAGAATGGAATATTCTCGAGAAGGAGTATCTTTGGGATAACAAGGTGATGGCCGTAAGACTTCAATCTCTAAGGGAAGAATTTGAAACCTCTTTGATGAAAGACAAGGAGCCAGTTCAAGACTATCAGCCGAGGATCTCTAGTGTGGTACATTAGATGAGATCCTATGGAGAAGTGATGACAGATGAGCATGTGGTGGGAAAGGTCTTGAGGAGTCTCACAAGACAATATGACCACGTTGTTGCTGCAATAGAGGAATCCAAAGACATGTCAGAGTATTCCTTCGAGGAGTTAATGGGCTCACTGCAGGCTCATGAAGCCAGGATAAACAGATCATGTGATCAGAAAGAAGTAAAAGCCTTTATGGGAAGTGAAGACAGCAGAAAGTTGTCAAATCATTTCAACAATAGAGGGAGAGGTAGAGGAACCTTTAGAGGAAGAGGTAGCAGTGGGAGAAAGTATAGTTGTGGAAAGAGTTTTAAGTGCTACTATTGTAAGAAAACAGGTCACAAAGAAGCTCAGTGTTGGAAGAAGGATAAAGATCAGAATCAGGGAGAGAGAAAGTCTGATCACATGACAAACTATGCTGAAGAAGAGAAGTTGTCCATTGCTCAGTTTGTTGAGGAGGAAAAGAAGGTGCTTGTTGTCAACAATGACGAGGAAAGTCAAGCTCAGAAAACGTGGTATGTTGATAGTGGTTGTTCAAATCATATGTCAGGCTTTAAATCTATATTCAAAGAATTATATGAGAGCAAACGGAGTGTAGTAAAGATTGGAAATGGGAAGCACATAAGTGTTGAGGGCAAAGGCACAATTGCTATCCAATCCGAAAGTGGCAGAACTAAGCTGGTGGAAGGTGTTCAGTATGTTCCTCATTTAACTCAGAATTTGTTAAGTGTTGGGAAGCTTATGTGTACAAGCTTCTCTTTTTTGTTTGAAGATAATGACTGCTGTATAAGAGACAGGAAAACTAAGGAGTTGATCATGAAAGTTTCTATGGCAAGGAATAGAGTTTTCCCTGTTGCATTGTCAGAAAAGGTGGAGAGAGCTTTGATGGTAAGAGGAGATGTGGATGCAAAGATGTGACATCTGAGGTATGGTCGTCTTAATGTGCAAGGCCTAAAGCTGCTGGAAGCAAAGAGCATGGTAAATGGTCTTCCGAAGATAGGTGAACTTGAGTTATGTGAAGGTTGCATCTATGGGAAACAGGCAAAGGGGTCATTCCCTAAAGGAAAAGCATGGAGAGCTAGCCGGTGCCTTGAGCTCGTACATACTGACTTGTGTGGGCCTGTGAAAGCAGAATCCCTTGGAGGAAGTAAGTATTTCCTACTATTTACTGATGGCTATAGTAGGATGAGTTGGGTTTACTTTCAAAAGTCTAAATCTGAAGCTTTTGAAAACTTTAAAAAATTCAAGGCTCTTGTTGAGAATGAAAGTGAACTTAAAATCAAAGCTTTAAGAACAGACAGAGGTGGAGACTTTGTGTCACATAAATTTGATGAGTTTTGTGCTGAAAATGGAATAAGAAGAGACATGATTGCTCCATACACTCCAGAGCAAAACGGAGTAGCTGATAGAACGAACAGAACTGTTGTGGAAATGGCTAGAAGCATGATGAGAGCTAAGGGGATGCCACATGAATTCTTGGGAGAGGCAGTTGTTGCAGCTGTCTATATTCTGAATATTTCTCCCACTAAAGCTGTGATAAATAGAATGCCTCTTGAGGCTTGGAGAGGTAAACCACCGAGTGGGAATCATCTCAGGGTATTTGGGTGTGTGGCATACACTCTAATCAACCTAAGAAGTAAGCTTGATGACAAATCAGAGAAGGTAGTCTTCATTGGCTATTCCATTCCATCTAAAGCCTATAGATTATACAATCCTATAACTAAGAGGATTATAATTAGTAGGAATCTCAAGTTTGATGAAGGAGGAAGTTTGGTTTGGAATTCAGTTGGCAAGATAACAAAATTCAGTAGTGGAAGTTTTAAGATTGATGGGGAAACAGAAAGCAAACAGGCAGTATCAAATGACACCAGTGAGAATGTAGTTCATTTAGCTCCATCAACACCTCCTTCTTACTCATCAAGTGAGAGTGAGCGCTCTACAAGAACTCCAAGCAGCACATCCAGTTCCTCGAGTGAAACTCCTCCTCCAAGAGATATGAGATCTCTAGTTGAGTTGTATGAAACTTGTGATTTTGCCTTGGTCTACAGAACCTGCAAGCTTTGATGAAGATGAGTCAAAGGCTGAGTGGCAGAAGGCTATGAAAGAGGAGATAACAGCTATTGTCAAGAACAAAACCTGGGAGCTAGTTGACTTGCCTGAGAAGAAGAAAGCAATTGGCTTGAAATGGGTTTTCAGGACTAAGTACAACACTGATGGGAGTGTGCAAAAGCACAAGGCTCGATTGGTGGCAAAGGGGTATGCTCAGAAATAAGGAATAGACTTTGAAAAAACTTTCTCACCTGTTGCAAGGTTTGAAATAGTAAGAGTAATCCTTGCTATAGCTGCTCAAAAAAATTGCTAGTTTTTCAATTTGATGTAAAATGTGCATTCCTGAATGGTGAGCTGCAAGAAGAGGTATTTGTTGAGCAGCCACAAGGGTTTGTCAAGGAAGGAGAAGAACACAAGGTCTATAAACTGATAAAGACCTTGTATGGATTGAAACAAGCCCCTAGAGCTTGGTATAGTAAGATTGACAGGTTCTTCACAAGCAATGGTTTCTCGAGAAGTGAAAATGAGCCTACACTGCATGTGAAGAAAAAAGAGAAGGCGTTTATAATAGTATGTCTCTATGTCGATGACATAATCTATTTCAGCTCGTCACAGAAGCTGTTAACAGAATTCTAGAAAGCTAAGACAGGTGAATTTGAGATGACTGATCTGGGAATGCTTCAATATTTCCTTGGGCTTGAAGTGAAGCAAAGAAGAGGTGGAGTGTTCATCTATCAACAGAAATATGCCAGTGACTTGCTAAAGAAGTTTAAAGTAGTGAAGGATGAGGAAGCTGTGAGTACACCCATGAATGCAAATGAGAAATTGCAAAGGGAATATGGAACTGGAAAAGCAGATGAGAAGGATTTTAGAAGTTTTGTCGGTGGGATAAATTACCTAACACACACCAGACCAGATATTGCACACTGTGTAAGTGTGGTGTCAAGGTATATGCACAGTCCAAGCAAACAACTTCTTGGACCTGCTAAAAGGATTCTGAAATATGTTCTAGGGACTAAGGAATATGGAATTTGGTATGAGAAGAGTACTGTGTTCAAATTGAGAGGCTACACCGAGAGTGACTGGGCTGGAAGTATAGATGACAAGAAGAGTTGCTCAGGTTCAGTATTTAATCTGGGATCTGGAGCTGTGACTTGGAGTTCAAAGAAGCAAGAAACTGTTGCACTTTCATCCTCAGAAGCAGAATATGTTACAGCTGGTGCAGCTGCAAGGCAGGTGATGTGGTTAAGGAAGTTGTTAGTTGATCTGTGCTGCAAGCAAGAAGGAGCTACTAAGGTTTGGTGCGACAACAAATCTGCAATAAAATCCAGCCTTTCATGCAAGAACCAAGCATATAGAAGTTCAACATCATTTTATAAGGCAGTTGGTCGCAAAGGACAAGATTAATTTGAAGTTATGTGGAAGAAATGAACAAAGTGCTGATTTGTTCACAAAGGCATTGAATCAAGTCGAGCACAGCTACTTCAGAGAAAAGATTGGAATGAGGAAGTTTGAATCAAGAGGTGGTGTTGAAATGTGATCCAAACATCACATTTTAGACTGAGTGCCGTATCAGTATTAGTCTAGTTATTAGTTTCTATTTTTCCCTAAGAATTATCTATTATATCAGAAATTCATTTAAGTCAGTTGTTATTTGAACCAGTTAAGTTTGAAACCACGATCTTAGGAGATTGTTAGTGTGGTTAGTGGGGTGAGTCAGTTATATTCTATTTCCTATTTATTATGCACGTTTGAATCAAGAGCTATTAGTTGAACTGCCTATGTAGTGCTTCTACCTATGCTTGGAGAAAGTGGTGTTGGCAAGATCTAGGGTTTCTATCGACTTCTGAAAGCTCATATCTTATTTCCGAAGTAATGGATAACAAGGCCGAGGTCAATGTAGATCTAGGCTTCCAAAACCTCTTATGCCCCTCGCTTTCTTACCACAGTTGTTTTGAAGTCAACGCTAGTTGTAACTTAACCGTGCTAAATGGTTTACATCATTACATCGGCTATATTTGGTCCGTGGTAATTAGAAAGATCGAGATAAACACACTGTACGGTTCAAGTAATATAAGTAGTACTTGCGTAATGGTGTAAAATAGTGTACATAATTACCTCAGGTATTTAGGCTCTATTTGGTAAGATATTAATAAAGACGTTTTTTCATATAAATATTTATCACCCACTTTCTCTTTTTTTTTAATGTTTGATATCGTAAACCATGTTAATATATATTTTTCTTGAATAAGTAAAAAACTCTTTATAATGTCTTTATAAGTAAATCATCAAACAAACCCTTAATTAAGTGTGGTTAAATTGTCACTCATTTACCTCGGTTATATAAGGAACAATGGTTATATCAAGCGACGTAAAGTAGTCCCATATTTGACCGAGGTAAATGATTTGATCAATTACCACAGGTCTGTCGATAACTGTTGTGAATAATTAAACTGAGGTAAATACACTTTTAATTTCCTACGATTACAAACATGTCCTGGTACCTTGGTTGTTTGCAAAACCGTGGTTCTATTGTTGCTTAATTACCACGGCTCTCCTCACAACCGTGGTGGAAAGTTGACCAATGCACTTTTACCTCGTAAAAACACGGAACAATGGTAAACCCTACCGTGGTAAGAGACCCTTTTTCTATTAAAGAAAGGAGTCTAATATAAAATTAACGGTGGCATGTGATAATAGATTAAATTGGTATTCATAAAAATCACTACGGAATTGCCAATAACTGACGTATATTAATCACAATATTATAATTAAAATGTTAAATAAATTAGTGAATAACATAGGAATCTTTAATTATCTATCTATCTTTCACTCTATCTCTATAGACTATAGTAAATATACATGGACTTACATTTAACAGCACATGCAATGTCAAAGTACGTGAACGATTTCTTCAACTACAAAAACTACCTAGCTAGCGACGTCGAGCTACTCTCTGCTAGCTAGCTTGCTAGTTAGCAGGGCCGAACAAAATTACCCGATCGGGTTGACCAAATTCGAAAAAAATGCCAATCCTAATTCGAAAATTTCATATACTAAAAACTTATTCTATTTTTATCCGGATCCTATCAGATCCGACTTATTTTTCCGTGATAGTAAGATCGGATACGAATATTAGCTAGGTAGATGGTACTAATTACTAACTGCTTAGTATTCCATTATGCAAATGAAAATGCAATTAAGTTGCATTTGTGAAATGTCCATGTACTTCAGTAATATTGGAATTACTATACGACTGACTGGTTTAACCCGTAATTTACCGAATATTTAAATAAAATAATTAATCATATTATAGTTATTAAATATATATAAATATATAATATAGATAAAAATATGTTCTTTTAAGTTACAATATAAGTAAATTTTATATGTTTTGTTTTGTTTTTATATTAATCAATGTGTGCATTTTTCTAGTTCTATTTTTTGAATGTTCCGGTTGAAGTTTATTATCAATGTTTTCATATATAATAACATAGGAAATTAATTTGTGCAGGATTTCCATATAAAAGTATTGAAGGATGCACTTAAAATAAGATGAATGTTCGGGTAGGAGTTCCATATTTAAATTCCTAGCAATTTGGACCTCGTGCTTTTCACGGTTCAATGATAATAATAGTCTGTGATGATTTATTATAGAAAACAACTCTTTTGAATATTTCGACATGTTACACAAACTCAAACGAGACATGACTTGACCTCAACTCAACATGATCCGAGCTAAAAGTTTTTCGGTTGGAATCTGATTCTATCTTGAGCCAAATTATATGAAAGTAGATATTTGACACTTATAAATTGATTGAAAGATTAGTTGAGTGTTTTCTTCATCTCTAAGTTATATATTACTATGTTCTTATTTTAATTTTGTTATTTGCCTTGATTCAAGACATTAAATGTATTTTTTGTTATACTCATTATTTATTTTCATACATATATCATCATCATCATACACTTGGTTTTTTTACTCTTTTAAAAAATTTCACATTTAATTATAAATATTTATATTAGTTAGGGTTTCGTCATTATATAATTTGTTTGTTTTCTTCCTTCTAATGAACTTATTTTTCATGTTTTTAATTAAAATTATTAGATTTTTTATTATATTAAAAATATATCATATATATTTTTAGAATTATTTCTTTATCCATAAATATTATTGAATATTTGTCAACTACTTAATTAACTACGTAGTATTTTTACTCTAGTTTTACTCTAGTTTATTTGGTTCAATACTATTTGTGTGTAGTTTGTTAATAGTTTTACTTTACATATAATTATATCGATTAATACTACTATATTATTATGTATGTACTTGATATTTTTGTGACATTTGACATGCTTGTATTTCAGTATATCTTATATATCTTCTTTGTCGATTTTTAAATTCTACATTAATATTTAATCAATCAATGTACCTTAATTATATTGTACATAGTTAAAATTTATTTTGAAATCTATATAATTTATATTTGTTAAAAATATTTCATAGTGTTTAAATATTTATTTAGTGATAGAATATTTTATTAATGATGTGGGATAAAACTAATTTATAAATTTAATTAAATGGTAATTATAAAGAGACTAATTAGAGGATTTAATGTTTTTATATTCTCCCAACTTTTATGTACAGAATATATATAGATAGATTTGTTAATGATGAAGGAGAAAACCAAATTAGGGTGAAAACTAAATTATAAATATAAGTAAAAAGATAAAATCATAAAGAGACTAAATGAAAATATTTGGGAATATGAACATAGCGACTCGTCCCTACAAAGTTCTTTCCCATTAGTTTCTCTTGTTTTAATGATGATAAATAAACCTATTACTAATATATTAAGTTGATCAAGACATTGTAGGCTATCTTAGTAGGTAAAAGATATTTTAGCACCTCAAGAAAGAGATGGGAAGTCAAGCTTATATGACATAGCACCTAGTGACCAAAAAGAAAAAACAAGCTTTCGAATAAAAACGTACATAGAGCACTAAAGTGATTCAATCCATTATACGTGGAACAATAACATGTTAATTATAAAGATATGCGTGCAATATCTTTGAATTAGATTATCTTAACCGTCTTGTTTAGGCTAATAACATTTATATTATGAAAACTTAGATTTGGCTAATATGGCACTAGTGTTATTAGGGTCTTCGTGTGTAATTAGGGATGTCTAATGAAGTCCAACTCATTTAGCCAATACCTAGTTGATAGCATTCAGTTGTATAGGAGAGATTTTTCATGTGATTAAGAGAGATTAGTAGAAAAACATTTTTAATCTACTCCGGAGAGATTAGGCACTGATTGTTAGATTAAGGGAGAGTCTTGAATGATTAGACTAGGAATTGTAGATTTTGTCTTTAATGTGTAATCGTTGTTTATCGGAAAAGAATATACGAGTTTTCCCTAGGTAAGAGATTACAAAGGTTCTTATGATTTTGTGAACTTAACTGCATTTATTTAGCATCTTCTGCGATGAAGGTACGAATGATCATAACCGTACCTATATAGTATCATTGACGATCTTACAAAAATATTTAGTATTTTTATGATCACCCTACTTATATGTATAGAATATATAGGCATGCTTAATTAATTTTAAAACTTAGTTATATTTTTTATTGATTAAGGTAATGTATTGACGGGGGTATATAATATTTTTGAAACCCTTTTCCTATATAATAGATAGATATAGATTTTTGATTTTGATTTTTTTATACACAATTTCAAGAGTTCAAATTCAAAACGTTCAATGTACATATAATAATGTCTTTATAGATCTCCCATTAGATATATTAGATTACGTGAATGTACGTAGATCATAATACTTTTTTTATAGGGCGATATCTACTAGTGGGTAGCAGTGAAAATATGAAGGTGGAGCGTAACCTTGATTCCCTGGATAGAGTAGGACGTATAAAGAGTCATTGCGTTATAATCCGAACATCGCATTCAACTCCCAGATTAATTACAATATTAATTTTATAGAGATGAGTTCCGGTGAAAAAATAACCCTTATGGTGTGAAGTGCGAAACATGTTGAGCTATTAGATTAGAAAATGAATGGCTGAGATTAAAAGATGGGTTTTTTAATGAATCCACGTAGTGGCATTTTTGTAATCAATTGTGAACTGTTATTTTTATTTTTTTACGTTTTCTGGGTGATTTTTTTATCCCTTTAGATGTGAACATTAACGTGTTGTATGTGAACATTAGAGTGTTATATGTGTACCCGAGAAAGTTCGCACTTCACACCATAAGGATTGTTTTCACCTGATCCTTATTCTAATTTTATAACCTCTTGTTATGAATTCACCAATGACATCCCATTAAATTAAAATTACTCAATTTTATATATCTTGGAGATCGAAATGCCAATTGATTATGAGA
>NW_027368971.1:0-46034 GCF_046119375.1 Phyllobates terribilis | reverse complement strand
ATTTAGTAGCAATGAATTACATGAAGTAGTTGGACTTGTAGATGTGTGGAGGATATTGATGTGTTAGCAGCCAAGTGGCACTGCACAATCCTATTTATTCTTGAACTTAATGCTACCTAGAAATTGACCTTTGATAGTTTTAGGGTTATATTTAGATATAAGGGTTGTTAAAACCAATTGGACTAATTAGCTACATAGGAAAAAGGATTCGGGCAACTAGAGGATATATAAGCATTAGGAGAGAACCCGGGTAGAAGAAGTCTAGGATCATTTAATTAACTTGTTAGGTGGATACCAATTGCGCAAAGTGTTTTCCCATATCAATCACAAATTTATCATTTGTTAGCTAGTTTCATCATTTTCCCCTTTCGTTACATTTTAGAGTTACTTAAAGATAATATCATAAAAATTGATCTCATTTGATTCCCTGTGGAATTCGACCCCTACTTACCGCTTTACTTAGGTAGTGCAGTAGTTGGGAATTATTACTTTGACAGGGCCGAACGATGCCCTGTCACTTGCACCCATAAATATTAATTCATGTACTATCCTAATCTAAGAGAAACAAGCATGATTTACATTCACAACCAGAACCCTGTAAAATCGTTTGTAATTGATAAAAAGGGCAAAACTGAGATAAGATGCAAAACACTCTAACAAATCACAATTGTGTGTGTGATTCCTACTTTAACATGCCCGCAAACCGGTCTAAACATATTAAAGTTTCTATTCTTCATAATAGTATGCAATGAAAGCTATGCTAGGTTATCAATTGAACTAGATCACACAAAGCAATAATCTTTATAACCAAGAAAAGACCCAATCAACATATTGGAATCAATAGAGATCAAGAAACACTTACAAAAACAATAACTCTTTATAATGTTCAATAGTCAAGTGGAACAATTGTGGAACTTAGTTCTTCAGAACTCAAGAACAAAATAAACTCTGAACTTAAAACGGTATAACTTTGTAACTGGCTAAACTTTGGTTCGTAGGGAGAAATGATCCATATATAGGAGACTAACTTTGCCTAATTATACCAACTAATAAAATAATGTAAATGGATTACCACGCGCAGAAAGCAAGGAAATCCTTCATTGGCTCCTAGGCGCGGGACACGTCAATAAAGGGCGCGGGTCACGGCCGATGCGTCGTTGACTTTTCTCTTCTCGCAACTAGAACTATGACTTACTATATATGGAAGCTCTTCCATTCATTATCTCCTTTGACCGATACACTTCTAATACTCTCAAATATGTGTAGAATCCCTTGAATGCGTGATAATTTGTCTTTTGGCTTGGGTAATTATAACTCAACAAATATAGCTCAAATCTAACATAAATGTGTGATAAATCTTGTGAATTAAAACATCATGATTGGCTCACAACACTAATAATCTAAACCTTTTGATAGGCGATTAAGGTCTTTGTCCCTATCAAAGATACCCAACTAAAGAATCCACTAGTAAAGTGGGAAGTAGGGGTCAAATCCCAAGAGAGCCAGAACGATAGTTTATTTCCAATTATGAAACCAAGTAGTAACCAATTGGAGGTTTTTGTATGATCTTAATAATTAAGCAAATAAGCAAATACGAAAGCAATATGATGATTGGGTTGCAAACAATTATGGGTATAAAGCTCACTCCTTTAGCATCAGCGCATTATTCAATTGGAATGTTGGTCATCGAATTCTAATAAATTATATTCTGAATTATTTAATCCGGTTGTCCTACTCTTTGTTCGTAAATAGCAACTAGTCCAAATAGTCCTAGAAACCCTTATTGTACGTTATAACCAAGGAAATCCTAAGATTCAATAACACAACAGCATAAAGATCAAAGATAAGTAGGCCTATGCAATACCATTGACAAATCACCGATACTCGACACAGGTTTATAATCTCTACACAATAAGCACTCGCAAATAGTCTATGCAAATCATGCTCGCTACCTAAAGACAAGACTTTTCAAATCGAATTATCTAGCCTAGCAATATGAAGGATAATAATCAACCTAGTTTGCAACCTAGATAAAATCAAGATCAATCAATGATACTATAAAGCACAAGAGATTATAAAACAATCCTGAACTTAAACTTAGAGCATAAGCGATACAATTCTCACAACAAACCTAGAACAATGGCTTCAGCCTAAAGAGTGAACTATGATGAACTTAGCCAGACATATCCATATAAATCAATGCATACATATGAATGATTGATGGGAAAACAAACCAGGGAAAATAGTGAAAGTGGAACAAAGGTGAAGCTTTCTCTTGGCTGCTGCTGAATTCTACGTAAAAGAAACAATGAATGAATAATGAATTTCAAGTTATTCTAACCTAATTTCCTAAGCCTTACATAGTCTCTAATAAAAGGGAATTAAACTAAATCAAAACAAATCAAAAGATGTGAATATAACTAATAAAATCTCGGAATAAAATCTTCAAATCTGGCCATTCCGTGTCCGCGTCACGATCATGACACAGGGGTCTCGATCGTGATCTTGCTTCAGTTCTCCGTCCTGTGTTGGTCACGATCGTGACAGAGCCCTCTCGGTCATGACACCTCAACTGTGGCTAAGTCTCGATCGTGACATCTTTGTCTCGGTCGTGACGTCTTCAACTCAGGCTGAATCCCGGTCGTGATGCTCCATCTCGGTCGTGACTTCTTCTCCTGAGATGGACTTCTATCTTCTGCAAGCGTCGAGGCATCTCGTCTTCGCCTCTTGGATTCTCCTGGGGTGTAGGGGTGGCATACTTCCTCTAGCTCCATCTTGAATGCACTAAAAGTGAGCACAACCGGGATATCCATAGTAAAACCACTCAAAACCGCTTATGAGCATCCCGCTAATCCATAAATGAACTCCAAACCGGATTCCGGGCATACCACTCGTTAAGCACCTAAACACCACTAAACTTAGTCCAACAGTCGCTAGTTAACACCATATAACAAGCTCCGATCAAACTTCCCCACACTTAAACCTTGCTCGTCCTTGAGTAAGCAAAATAAAACTTACTCCTCCTATAAGCACAAAGGTCTGCAGTAAGCGTAGGGACAGTCTGCTAGCGAATATACTCCGAACTCCAAGTGTAAACGAGCACTAACCTCACTCCGATCTATCTCTTTATCTGTCCGAGATGACGTACCCAAATCCCTCCTTATGCCTCCACTTCATATGTCACTACTCCATAACAATAATCGAATCGAACCAAGTGATGCGCAATAAGCACAAGTGGACTCCTAATCTCTTCTAAGGGTAAGGGTACATAAAAAATGATAATGAAGATAAAAATCGAGTCTCCCACTCGCTTATACACTTCTTATACCTCCTCTTCAATTAATGTCCTAAACCACTAATCAATGTAATCAAACCATACATCACAACCACCAATCCTAATCAAGAAATCTGCATAGCACAACCACAACAATATGTATCCAACTCAAAGAAATAGAAATCTAATCCTAGAATCTAATACAACCGCCAATAATGTGTAACAAATCTAATGAAATAGTGAAAGGGTGAGCATGCGAAAGATGGATGTCAATAAGCTCAAAAACAGAGGAATAAAAGGCTAATTACTAACTTCATATCCCTCCTTGGTGAATCCTAAAACCCGAGACAATCCTTCAACTCCCTTCTTGTGTCTCCGACGCCAATAAATAATGCAATCAATCTAACCAAGTAGTCAAATAATCACAAACAATGTAATCCCGGCGTCCTTTCGGGTTTTCACCAAAATTTTCTAAATTGGTAGGAACTATTTTTCATTTTTTTTGTTTTCTTTTCAGGCACCCACCTTTTCCTTTTTATCCATTTTTTACTTGCCTGGTTCTTTTGTTCTTTTTTTTATTTTTTTATTTTTATTGGAGCCCCCTTTTCGATCCAATCACTTTTTACTCTCCTGGGTTTTTCTGATTTTTTTTAATAATAATAAAGTAAAATTTCAGAGAAATATCCTGGTACAGACTCAATAGACAGAAAAACAACAAAACATAGCATAATCGACTCAAAACCATAAAAACGTCAGCCGAAAAGCACCTAAACAAGTCAACTCCTCTCCCCACACTTGAATTGTGCATTGTCCTCAATGCAACAAAAGAGGACACAATATAAAAAGGGAAGAGGGAGAAGACACCCCAATCACTCGTCGCCGTCCTCGTTGTCGAAATGGATTGAGCAAAAGCTAGGGCCGTATCACGATCGTGATGGAGTGTCACGACCGTGACCGTTCAACTGGGAGCAAATCGCGACCGTGATGAAGACGTCTTGATCGTGAAAACGGCGATTTCGGTGTGCTTGACTGAGGTCGTGTCACGATCGTGACATAGTGTCACGGTCGTGATACCTGTAGCTGAGGGGGGTTGGTGTCGTTTTTACTCCCCTGATGGCTTCCTACATGCTAATTCAGCGATTTTCCCTTAAAAAGAAACAAAACAAAACAAAATAATGGTAGAAACGTTAGTAATGCTCCCTTGGGTTGCCTCCCAATCAGCGCCTTAGTTATCGTCGTGGCACGACGTAGAATGAATCAACCAGCGTCTTTTGGTCCCTTTGGAACCTCTGATTTCATAATTTCATTTATGAACCAGTCATGGAAGGGTTTGAACTTTAGGTCATTCACCTCTGCAACTCTCAACCTTTCTTTTACCTCTTTCTTCTTACTTCCCCCACACTTCGACTCAATATGGGGCCCTGCAATTTGCTTTCTTCGTAACCTGCATAATAGTACTAGCAGGTTTCTTGCCCTGTGTAATTAGAGAGGTGGGGCTACCGCCCAAAACAGAATTAGAGAGCGGGGCGCGCAGTGCATCCGAAAATAGTTTTGGGGTTTAATAACCTTATCAATAGAAAATACCGAGCTGTCATCTGGGGGTTGTGTCGTAGCTTCATATATGTTAAAACTAACAACATCCCCGTCAAACTCGAGTGTAAGCGCCCCGGTGTCTAGATCTAACTTAGTTTTGGCTGTCCTCATGAAGGGTCTACCCAGAAGGATAGATGCAACCTGCACATCGTGATTCATATCTAACACATAACAATCCGCATGAAATACAAGATTATCCACCATAACCAACACATCTTCAACTATCCCTTTCGGGTAAACCATAGACCTGTCAACTAGCTGAATTACAATCCTTCATTCAAAGGTCCTAATCCTAGAAACTTATATAATGAATAAGGCAGAACATTAATAGAAGCACCCAAATCTAGCATGGCCCTATCAATCTTCGTCTTACCAATAGTACAGGGGATACTCACCATCCCTGGATCCGAGCACTTGGTTGCTATCTTCTGTTGGATGGACGCAGAAAAACTCTCGCTTACCTGCACCTTGTGCTTACCTTTTAGCTTCTAGTTCCTCTTCATGGTGCAGAGCTCCATCACGAATTTAGCATAACGAGGAGCACTTTTGACGAATTTAAGCAAAGGGATATTTACCTCACACTTACTAAACGTTTCGAAGATTTCCTTGTCGTTCGCAGGTCTGCGCGTGTCTTTCAAGGCTTCTGGGAATGGTGAAGGTGGTTTCTCGGAGTACAACGGAGGGAAATTCATCCTCACATAGTTTTCTTGCCTCAACTTGAAGTCACCTATGTCCTTATAATCGTCGTCAGCACTTAGTAGTTTGGAGTCACAAACATCAGCACTGGGTCTCGGTCGAGATAGTTGGTCACAATCGTGATGGTGAAAACTGGGGCTTAGTCTCGGTCGTGACACTGTGTCACGGTCGTGACCTTCTTCGTCAATTTTTTGAAAACCAAATCACAGTCATCTCGGTCGTGATCAACCTGTCTCGATCGTGACGTTTCAACTGGGGAAAAGTCTCGATCGTGACACCCCTCTCTCGGTCGTGACAGTCACTTAGGTTCCTTCTCTGGGGCCAAATCTCGATCCTGACACCCCTATCTCGGTCGTGACAACTACCCAGCTTCCTCTCGCAGCATCTCTTCTTCCAGCTTTTCGTCGAGTTTTCGTCCACTTCTCAAGTACATATCACTAACGTTCTCTCTCGGATTTCTCTCGGTTTGAGAGGGAAGATTCCCCGTGTTTTGCTGCGTGAGTTTAGATGTAGCTTCGGCCAATTGTCCAAATTGTTTCTCGAGACTTTTGATGCTTGATTTGGTTGTTTGGACATGAGTGGTGAAGTGTTGGTTCAAAGATTTGAGCATTTCCTCCATAGATGGCTCTTTGGGTTTTGGCTGATATGGAGCGCGGTAGTGGTTGTTTTGGTATTGATTCTAGTAGTAGCCTTCATTTTGTCCGTCAACTGGATCGTTTCTCCCAAAGCCAGGATTATCTTTACATCGCTGATTGAAATCGTAATTTTGGTCGTAGCGAGGCCTAGGAGGTCCGAAACCTCCCACCGCGTGAACTTCAGCAATCGTCGGGTCCTGGAGTTGCGGGCATATATCAGTAGGGTGGCTTTCATCTACGCAAATACCGCATAGTCGTGGTGGGTTCTGATTACCGATGTCCATTCCCTTATCAAACTTTTTAGTTCATCAAATTCGCTCTTCCATTCAGCCTCTCCGGAGCTTACAACACTAGCTCCTCTTTTTTGTATACGTCCTCCCAAAACTCCTAGTTCCTTCGGAAATTTCGTTTATTCGGACTCTGGCTTCAGCAGGAGTCAAATTCAGCACACTACCATTGCAAGCAGCGTCTACTAGCCTTCTCTCATTATCAAGTAAACCATTGTATAGGTGGGTCACCAAGTCTTTCTCCTCGAACCCATGGAAAGGACAGCTAGCACATAATCTCGCGAACCTCATGACGTAGTCGTATAGTGACTCGTCATCATTTTGCTCCACCATAGCAATCGCTCTTCTCAAAGCAACAACCTTCTTGGACGGGAAATATTTACTAAGGAAGGCTTTGTGTAGCTTCTCCCAAGTGTCGATACTCCATGTGGGTAGAAAATATTACCATTTTCGCGCACTATCCTTTAATGTAAGACCAAAAGCTCTCATCTTAATCTGCTCGTCGGTGACGTTATTTGGCTTACTATAGCTGCAGATGTCGTGAAACTCACTCAGATGCATAATCGGGTCTTCCCTAACCATGCCATGGAATTTCGGTAGCAGATTGATGAAACCAGTCTTGAGCTCGAACAAAACACCAGCATTTAGGGCAGGCAGCGTTACTCCTAGGTGTTGTTGCGTCAGATATGGGTCCGTAAGTTGTCGCAGTGTTTGATTTCGTGAACTCACTGCGACAATCTCTACAGAATCTAGTAATCGAATCAATGGCTGCGAAGACGTTGAGAGAGCTTAGACGCAACAACACCTGGGAGTACCGCTTCCTGCCCTAAATGTTGGCGTTATGTTTGAGCTAAAGACAGGTTTCATCAATTTGCTACCAAAGTTTCATGGCCTGGTTGGGGAAGACCCGATTATGCATCTAAGTGAGTTTCACGACATCTGCAGCTGCAGCAAGCCGAGTAACGTCACCGACGAGCAGATTAAGATAAGATCTTTCGGTCTTACGCTAAAAGACAGTGCGCGACAATGGTACTACTTGTTGCCCACCGGAAGTATCGACACTTGGGATAAGCTACACAAGGCCTTCCTTAGCAAGTATTTCCCTTCCAAAAAGGCGGTTGCTTTGAAAAGAGTGATAGCTATGGTGGAACAACATGATGATGAGTCGTTGTAAGACTATGTGGAAAGATTCGCGAGATTATGCACGAGCTTCCCATTCCATGGGTTTGAGGAGAAAGACTTATCTTAATGGGTTACTCGGCAATGGGTTACTCGACAATGAGAGAAGGTTAGTGGACGTTGCGTGTAATGGGAGTGTGCTGAATTTGACTCCCACCGAAGCCAGAGCCCAACTAAACGAGATTGCTAAGGGAACGAGAAGTTTCGGGAGAACGTATACGAGGAAAGGAGCAAACATTGTGAATTCCGGAGAGCCCTGATGGAAGAATGAAATTGCTGAGCTAAAGAGTATGATCAAGAACATCACTTTTGGAAATCAGACACCGGCAAGACTATGTGGTATTTGCGCGGACGAGAGCCACCCTACCGACATGTGCCCGCAACTCCGGGATCAAACCATTGCGTAAGTACACGTTGTAGGAGGTTTTGAACCCCCTAGACCTCGGTATGAGAAAAACAACAACAGCTACAATCAGCGAGAAAACAACAACTACAATCCGAGAGGTAATGATCACCCTGGTTTTAGGTGGAGCGACCCGGTTGGGGGCAGAGTAAGCAATATTAATACAACAATCAATATCGTGCTCCATATCCACCGAAATCCGAAGATGCTTCGACGAGAGAGATGTTGGAAACTCTAACAAAGCACTTCACGACACATGTTCAAACCACGGAGGAGAGCATAAGGAATTTGGAGAAGCAAGCATCACAAATGGCGGAGGCAGTCAATAATCTAACGCAACAGATCTCAAATTACCCTCCCAAACTGAGAGAAATCCGAGAGAAAACGTAAGTGCCATCACGATACGAACACTCGATGTAAAGCTGCAAGACGAGAGGCTGCAAGAGAAAACTGGAGAGGTATCACGACCGCGACAGAGTCATCACTATCGCGACATTGTTCCAGTTGAGCCATTACGATCCCGATAACTTCATCATGACCGAGATGACGGTGATCTGGTTTACGAAAAAAATGACGAAACGAATCACGACTGTGACGCACTATATCGATCGCGACTAAGCCCCAGTTTACCCCATCACGATTGCGACGAACCATCTCGACCGCGACCAGGTGCTGATGTCCGCGACTACAAGGAGATCTTTGATACGCTTAGTAAGTGCAAGGTGAACATCCCTCTACTTGAACTCGTCAAGAGTGTGCCTCGTTATGCTAAACTTCTAAAGAAGCTCTGCACTAAGAAGAGAAGCCAGAAGCTGCAATGAAGGCAGAAGGTTCAGGTCAGCGAAAGAGTTTTTGCGGCCGTCCAACAAAAGATAGCTACCAAGCGCTCAGATCCAGGGATGGTGAGTATCCCATGTACTATAGGTAAAACTAAAATTGATAGGGCCATGCTAGATTTAGGGGCTTCGATTAATGTTTTGCCTTATTCATTATACAAATCATTAGAATTAGGACCTATGAGTGAAACAGGGGTTGTGATTCAGCTAGCTAACAGGTCTATGTTTTACCCGAAAGGGTTAGTCGAAGATGTGTTGGTTATGGTGGATGACCTTATATTTCCTGCGGATTTTTATGTGCTAGATGTTAATCACGATACGCAATCCGCACCTGTCCTTCTGGGCAGACCCTTTATGCGGACAACCAAAACAAAGTTAGATCTAGATACCGGTGCGCTTACGCTCGAGTTGGACGGGGATGTCGTCAATTTTAACATATATGAAACTACGATACAATCCCTGGATGATGGCTCGGTATTCTGCATTAATGACGTTAATAAACCTCCCGAACTATGATCTAATGTTGTTTTGGGCAGTAGCCCCACCTCTCTAACCATACAGGAAAAGAAACCTGCTAAAGTTGTTGTGCAGGTTGCGAAGAAAGTTGTTATGTAGGTTGCGAAGAAAGCAAAAACAAAGCCCAAGGTTAAGTCTAAGTGTGGGGAATGTAAGGAGAAAAAGAAACCCAAGCAAAAATGGGTAGTCAAGGAAGAGAATGGTCTAAGGTTCAAACCTTTCCATCCGTGGTTCAAGAAGCTGCTGCTAGATGATGCGATCCAGAAGGGGTCAAGTGAACATGGTTAATTGAGAAGGGAGATTATGTCGTGCCGCGATGTTAACTAAGGCGCTGATTGGGAGGCAACCCGAGGGAGTTTTACTAACGTTAACCCCATTATTCTGCTTTGTTCTTATTTTCTTTCTTAGGTAAATGGCGGATCCAGCACGAGGAGTCAGCGGAGGAGGCACAAACAGCGGTCGCGCACCACATTTGTTCGTGTCACGATCGTGACACTATGTCACGGTCGTGACGCGGTCAGAAATTTCACCTCCTTTGTTCACCACGACCGAAACAGCAGTTCAGCATTCCAGCGGTTTCGTCTTCCTCTTCCCGTTTATAATGAGGTCCTCTTTTGTTGCATTGAGGACAATGCGCGATTCAAGTGTGGGGAGAGGAGTTGACTAGTCGAGGCGTTTGCTGATGCTGTGATTGGGTTCTTTTGCTATTTCTCCGATTTACCGTATGTTTTTGAGTCTTTGCTGAACTGTTTTGGTTGTTTTTTCTATCGAGTCTGTACCAGGATGTTTCCAGAACCTTTGCTTTATTATTGTTGTTTAGAAAAATCAGAAAAACCCAGGAGAGTAAGAAGAGATTGGATCGAAAAGGGGGACTCCAACAAAAATATAAAAAAATTAAAAATAAAAGAATAAAAACCAGGCAAGTACGAATGGATTAAAAACGAAAAGGTGGGTGTCTGAAAAATAAAAAAAATAAAAAAAAGAGAAAAAGAATAGTTCCTAACACATAGAATTTTGGTGAAAACCCGAAAGGGCGCCGGGATTACATTGTTTGTGATTATTTGTTTGATTGCATCTTTTATTGGCGTCGGAGACATAAGAAGGGAGTTGAAGGATTATCTCGGGTTTTATGATTCACCAGGGAGGGACAAGAAGTTAGTTTTAGCGTTTTATTCCTCTATGTTATTGAGCTTATTGTTATTCACACTTCGCATGCTCACCCTTTCATTAGTTCATCAGATTTGTTACACACTTATGGCGGTTGTATTAGATTCTAGGATTAGATTTCTATTTCTTGGAGTTGGATGCATATTGTTGTGGTTGTGCTATGCAGATTTCTGGATTAGGATTGGTGGTTGTGAGGTATGGATTGTTTATATTGTTTAGTGGTTTAGGACATTAATTGAAGAGGAGGAATAAGAAGTGTATAAGCGAGTGGGAGACTCGATTTTATCTTTATTATCATGATTTATGTACCCTTACCCTTAGAGGAGATTAGGATGTCCACTTGTGCCTTATTTGCACATCACTTGGTTTGATTTCATTATTGTATGGAGTGGTGACAGATGAAGTGGAGAAATAAGGAGGGATTTTGGTAGGTCATCTCGGAGAGATAAGAAGATAGATCGGAGTTAGGTTAGTGCTCGTTTTTATACTTGGAGTTGGAAGTATAGTCGCTAGCAGGCTGTCTCTACGCTTACTATAGACCTTTGTGCTTTTAGGAGGAGTGAGCTTTATTTTGCTTACTCGAGGACAAGCAAGGTTTAAGTGTGGGGAAGTTTGATAGGAGATTATTATATGGTGTTAACTAGCGACTATTAGCTTAGGAATAGTGGTGTTTAGGTGCTTAACGAGTGGTATTCCCAGAATCTAGGTTGGAGTTTATTTATGGATTAACTGGATGCTCGTAAGCGGTATTTTGTGATTTTATCATGGAGATCCCGGTTGTACTCACTTTTAGTGCATTCGGGATGGAGCTAGAGGAAGTATACCACGCCTACAACGAAGTAGAAGTCGAGAGGTGAAGCCGAGCTGAATCGACGCTTGTAGAAGACCGAAGACCATCTCAGGAGAAGTTGTCACGACCGAGATGGAGTATCACGGCCGAGAGTCAGCCTCAGTTGAAGCTGTCACGACCGAGACAACATGTAGTGATCGCAACTTAGCCTCAGTTGACCTATCACGATCGCGACTACCTATCACAACCGCTACCGGCCACGAATCTGAGAACTGGAGCATTGTCACAATCGCGACATCATTGTCACGATCGCGACAATGGAGACGGACGGCCCAAATTGAAGATTTTATCCGAGATTCTGATTAGTTTTTCCACATCTTTTTAGTTATTTTGATTTATTTTATTTCCATTTTATTAGATACTATATAAGTCTTTAGAAATTAGGTTAGAAGGGGGAATCATCAATCATTCATCATCCGTCATTAATCTTTTGCCACATTCATTTAGAGAGAACTCAGCAGCAGCCTCCAAGAAAGCTTCCACCTTTATCATCCTCCCTGGTTTGTTTTCCCATCATTCATCCATATTCTTCAATGCTTTCGATGGCTATGTCTGGCTAAACTCTCTATAGTTCACTCTTAAGGATGAAGCCGTTGTTTTAGGTTTTGTTGTGAGAATTCTTATTTTTTTATTCTAAAGTTAATTTCAGGATTGTTTTATGATCTCTTGTGCTTTATTGACTATTGATTGATCTTGATTTTATCTAGGTTGCAAACTAGGTCGATTAATTATCCATCATATTGTTAGGATTGATAATTCGATTTAAAAAGTCTTGTCTTTTATGTAGCAATCATAATTTGCATAGACTATTTGCGAGTGCTTATTTTGTAGAGATTATGAACCTGTGTCGAGTATCGGTGATTTGCCAATGGTATTGCATAGGCCTACTTATCTTTGATCTTTATGCTGTTGCGCTTTTGAAACTTGGGATTTCCTTGGTTATTGCTTACAATAATGGTTTCTAGGACTATTTTGACTAGTTCTCATTTACGAACAAAGAGTAGGACAACCAAATTAACCAATTCAGAATATAAATTAATAGAATTCGATGATCAACATTCCGATTGAACAATGTGCTGATGCTAGATAGAGTGAGCTCCATAATCATATTAGTTACAACCCAACATACTTTGCTTTTACTTTTGCTTTTGCTTAGTTACTATAATCACAATCAAAACCCCCCATTGTTACTATTCGGTAGCACCATAAGAAATAAATTAACGTTCTGGCTCTCTTGGGATTCGACCCCTGCTTACTGCTTTACTAGTGGAATTGTTAAGTTGGGTATCTTTGATAGGCGCAGCGACCGTTTCGGCCTCATCAGCTACTCATTCATGCTTAACCTAGATATCATGCAAAAGCATTCAAAGAGAAAGTAAGCAAGACTGTATCCATGAAGCACTCATATCTCTATAATCAATCAAAGGCATATTGTATATGTATGATAATCCTCACGCCTTTTGTAGCTGGAATCCTAATGAGTCTATCAAATAGTTACGCAAAGAATATTCAGAAAGCAAGTAAGAGTATCAACTCAAATCACCTTCCTCCTCAGTATGTTCATCGGCTTTTACCAAAAGATTTGAATTCTGCTCTTGAGTTGCTTCGCTTTTCTCAGTGCCAAATGATAAAGAGTTGCTCGGCACTAGTCTCGAGCTTCTATTTTTTATGCGAAGCGGACAAGATATATCTGATCACCACTTTTATGTATTGACTTCAGCTTTCACCTCGCCTGATTGCATTTGATTTGGATAGTTGCGTTGGGCTTCGAGGTAGTTGAGTCTTCACTCCCTTGATCAATTGGCGCTTAGTTACTTATACCGAAAGAAGTACGATCACACTTCAGATATGATACAATAGCTTATCATGAAAATCAAAGCGCAAATAAGAGGAATATAATGCACATATAAAGGGTCACTCACACTTAGATATTTCATGTATTGATCATGTGCATATAAATGGGATATTGGCTTTTTATCACAATAATGCATACTTTCTATAGAGGGGTTTTTTACGGAATCAGAAAGCATATCATTAAAGTCATCTTAGGGACACTTAGAAGTGAATCATATCTTGGGGTTTATATCATGGCAAGAAGACGATCACCACTTTCTAATGAGATAAAGAAGAGCATGAAATGATACAGAAAATAGTAATATGTTTGCATCAATATACATGTCAATCTAGTCAGTTATTGTTTAGATATAGCAAATTAACCAGAAAAGATCATGAAAGCGAATCTCATCCTACGTTCCCAATGAAAAATTAGTATGTGTAAACATAGCCAGTTAGAAAGAACTTACAACGAGTGGAAAAATGGTCTAATTGATAGGATTAAGCCCAACTGAAGTCTCAGTTTTGAGAAAGGTACCCGGTTTAGCTCTTCAGTGAAGATGTCAGCGATTTAATCTTTTGTTGTTTATTAGTAAGCTTCACCTTTATCAATAAGCTTCCAACATTGATAGGCAGCTTGTTAGATATAGTTCAACAAGCAAAAATAAAGAGTCGCTCGAAGTCCTCAGAGACTCGCTTGAACTATCTGAGTCTCGCTTTGAAGTAGTATATAACTTAATCATTGAGTGAGACTCGCTATGAATAGAGATAATACTATAACATCCGATGTACACCTCATGTAAGATATGATGAAAGAGATGTGTTAATCATTGAAACTCGCTTGATTTCTCGAATTTAGTCCTGAAGGAGATAGAGAACTCCTCCTTGTTTTGAGAAATGTGAGTATCTTAAGATATGATGATGTGCCTTCTTAAGATATGATGATGTGCCTTCTACTCTTCATTCCAACCTGCAAAATAAGATCAAGCTTTGGATTCCAACGAAGCTTTGACTTCATAGGGTGGTTAGCACTAGCTACTCTAGAACTGGAAGGTAGAACGTTCATCTTCACAGCTTTGGGAGCTTGCTCATAATAAGTGTCATCATTAAGATCTAGCACTTGGCGAGATTTACCTTTAGAGGGTAACGCTCGATGTGCTTTAGCTTTTTTATGCTTGGCTTTTGATGGACTAGTACGTTCAAGATGTGCCTTAAATGACTCGCTCTGGTTAAGCTTGTCTTTTGCAAAACATGCTTGATTGAGCGGACCCTTAGATTTAGTCATAAAAGACTTATATGGTCTTTGTTTAAGCACTTTTAAACGCTCACACTCATGCTTTGAGTGACCATTGTTCCCGCAGTAAGTATAATAATGATTATATCAAATATAACCATATTTTCCTTTACCAGAGAGTAATGGTTCTCGTCATGTAAGAGGTTGAGTGTTCGGAGGAGATTGTGCTTGTTTGACATACATGTTATGCGCTTTCTCTCCGTGGAACCATTGTTTGTCTTGAGCTGGTCTTTTCTCTAGAACATTTACTTTGCTTTGTAAGTATGAGTTTTTGGCTCTGCAAGAGTGAAGTTCCTTGTCTAGCTTTATGATTTATCATGTAGCTCGCTAGATAGAGAAGGAACTGAGTTGGATGAATCATGATTATTGAAACATAACCCTGGTCTAGCGGTCACGAAAACTGTTTGATTAACAGTTTAGGCTTCCGCAGACGCAGCTAGATCACCTATCTTGGTTCGAACTTCATTAATCATGCTCACAATAGTTGAGTTAGTGCTTTGGATAGAATCTATACCATTTTCATTACAAATCTTGCAGAATTTGGTAAGAAAGGCTGGCTTTGTAGACAATTGGCTATTTAACTCGTCTATTTGTTCTCTTAGATCACAAAGTTCTTTTTGTTGAGATTCCTCTCAAACGCAAACAACTTCATGATCTATGACCAACTAATTTAAGAGCTCAACAAGGGTTTTCTTAGGAAGTATCTCAAAATCTGGAGAGTCTACTTTAATGTCTTCCTCGGCTTCAGAGTCTTCAGCGGCTATTAGACATGTACCTTTGATTACTTGATAATTTGGCTCCGATTCTCCCCATAAGACCTTCTTGGATATAGGCTTTGCCTTCGTACATTCCTTTGTCGTATGGCCATGACACATGCAATTGAAGCATGCTGAGTCAGAGCTTAAGCTTGAACTTGAATATGGAGGTAGAACACCATTGGCTGAGTTGCAAACTGTTCCCGGTTGTTCTTTGGTTTTGAAATCTCCTTGTTCCTTGAACATTTTTCTGAGCAGTCTTATAACAAGAGAAATTTCACTGTTTTGCATGATTCGACACAAGAGAGAGATATAACAGACATAACAATCAATGCATATGAGCAACCTGTTCTCTGAGACCAATTGTGGGTTTTGAGGGTCTTCAAAACAATACACAAGCTAGTGTATAAGGATCAAATCCAGCGAGATAAGTATAGAAAATACTCGGTGCCGGATTAGAAAGAGTAGCTCCGGTCAGCTAACACTTATAAAAAGAGTAGCTTAACCAACTAACTAAAGTGTTTAAATAATGCTGAAGTTGAAAACACTTTTAAGCTAGTCTAATCTCCAAAGTAAACACAACAAGCTATAGAGCGAAGGTGTTAGAAATGCGGGAAGGGAGATTAGCCACAATATTGAACCCATAATTGTTAGATAGTAAGTTCAGCTCAAATGCAAAGAATTTCCCCAAGGTAAGAATCCTAGGCTTCTACTAAGCCCGGGATAAAACTCACCACTAATTAGATTATATTAAATCAAGAGAATTACAACACTCATAACTCTCCCACTCAATACAATATACGTCCAGCTCAATACAAGTGATCCTTTCTGATCAACAGGTATGTAGACGAACTATCTGAAACTAAATGACCTTGGCTAAGAGTAGCTTTCCTCTAGCTTCTATTCTTACCAATTTGCTCTTAACCCTAAACACTCAGTTGGTACTCACTTCTCTCTATGTTTTCCTAGACCTCTTGTGTTTCTCTCTAGGTTTGCTCTCCTCAGCACGATTCTCTCTCAAGTTTCTCTCTATGCTCACTCTCTCTCTTGCGTGCACTAACAATACCTATTGCACCTATTTATAGAATTTCCTAAACTTATCCTCCAAGTAAAGAAGCAAACTATACCAGAATTGCAATGACAATCCACGCTGGCCATCCGTGTCATCGATCAGACTCTTGGAACACCACTTGATTCAACACGCTTCTTCCATCTCCTTGAGCTACAAACTTTGTCCACGTTCGCAATCCTCTCCACACCACTCCGCGCATTTATGATTCGTCCAGCTTGGCAATCCACGTTCTTGACTATCCATAGGTAGGAATCACACATCCCCTTATCCTTAGCTTCTCGGCCTTCCTTCATTGCGCCAGAATCCTCTACATCGCTGGTGTAGGATTCCACCGTAGGACACTCTTATACACTGGATCCACATGTATACTTCTCTATGAGTTTGAAGCTCGATCCACTAGCTCGTAGTGACTCTCTTCAATCTTGCTAGTCCTTCGTTCTTTATAACTCATCACCTGGGATTTATGTTTCTTCACTCTTTATTTCAACATTGCCTTTGCAAGACTTGCTTTTCCCACTAGGCACAAAGCTAGTCTCTAGCTTGTCCGCTTGCATCAAAGATATTCTCCTAAATCCTCGAGCTAGTCCTGTAAAACTTGTCACACACAAAAGACATCAAATGCTATGTTTATCATCATCAAAACAAGCGGAATGTTTAAGTTACTCAAGCTTAAACTAACACTCAGAGTAACAGACCATGTTTGGAGATGCCATCAACAACTTCTACTTTGTTCTTCAATTTCAAGGGTGGGATAAGCTCATTACTATGACTTTTACGGTGAGCAATGACTTCGTTCGCTTCTTCTACTCATGGATGTCCTATGCTAAGGCCAAATAGAATGTGCCGACGTCCAACATCATTGTACATTTGGAGGACAATCTTATTCCTCTCAATGCTAAATTGATTGCTCGTTCTCTTTGCATCCAAATAGGGAAAGGCTTCAACGTTCTGGTGAAGAAGGGAGTGTGACCCAAAAGGGAAAGATTTCAGGACCAATGGCAAAACTATCAAGATCATCTATGGAGAATGCATTCCAGGTGATCTGGACTCGAGTGAACTGTCCCTAGATAGGAAACTCTTGCAACAGTTCCTCATAAGGAACGTTTTGCCTAGACAAGAGATCGTGGGAACAGTTCTCCAGTACGATGTTATCTTGATGGAGAAATCATCTCTGGTTTTCAAGTCGATCTACCTCAGATCAGCTTGCCCATATCAACACTTTCATCAACACAACACCCATCTCATCCTTACCCCTATCTGGTCAAGAAGGTTATCAAATATCTTGACTATTACCCTAAGAATGCGCATGAGACAGTGTATGATAGCTTCTTACTCTCTATATCATCATTTCCCTCAAGTAGGGATCAGAGCATGATTATGCTAAAACTCCAAGGCTAGAAGCATCTCATTTTCCCTCTGTAATCCATCCTCCTCATGTCGTTGATATTTCACCAGAAATGCTCAAAGAATGTTCCATGGGTCTAGACGATGTCATCTACGAGAGGGCAAAATATCTCGACAACATCATCACCAAGGTTGGTGTCCACAAAGCGAAGACCACAACCAATATTGAGGAAAATGATCAACACATGTCAAATGAGGATGAAGAACAAGATGGAGAAATGATGATAGTGAACTCAAAATTCCTTGAAACTCTAGCTAGAAGGGTCCTTTCAAAGAAGTCTCTGAAGGAAATGAGGATGAAGAACAAGATGGAGAAAGGAAGTGGTTCTAGGGTTGTTAAGGATGTAAAGGTTCTTAAGAAGGACTCTATTAGGTAGACAGAGGAAGATAATGTGGAGACAATTGTTGTAGATATAGGAAAAGCCAAGGTTGAAGGAACTACAGAAGAAGAAGAGTGAGCTTCATCAAAACCATGTTGCATTAAAACTACAAAACTAGAGCCCCTAGGCTTTCCACTATTATCTCTCACCTACAAAGTTATTTTTCTTGATTATTGACTCTATCTTTTCAATTGATGATTTATATATTACTCTTTGCTACTAAAGTCTTGTTTTATGCTTTTGATTATTTTACATGTCATTTATCTAGAGTTTTGATTAATCAATGTTTTCTAGCTACTTGCCTTCTGATGCATTTTTATAGGGGCTTTTCGATGATGTGAAAAGGGGAAAGTGAAATATGGACATTAGAATGGACAATGGTAAGAACGTTGTTCTTTTAAGGGGGAAGTTCCTTGGTTCTTTAAAGTTTAACTCATAAAGGACTATTCTTGTGTTGAGGGGGGATATGCAATCCACTAATGATTACACACTACATTCTAGTTTGTAGTTTTAGTGCACCATGGTTCTGATGAAGATCACTCTTCTTCTTTTGTTGTTCCTTCAACCTTTGCAATTAATGATTTATATATAATTTTTTGCTGCTAATTTCTTGTTTTGTGCTTTTGATTATATTACATATCATTTATCTAGAGTTTTGATTAATCATTATTTTCTATCTACTTGTCTTCTGATGCATTTTTATAGGTACTTCTCAACTATGTGAAAAAGGGAAAGTGAAATATGGACATTAGAATGGACAATGGTAAGAACGTTGTTCTTTAAAGTGGGAGGTTCCTTGGTCTTTAAAGTTTAACTCATAAAGGACTATTCTTGTATTGAGGGGGAATATGCAATCCACTAATGATTAGACACTACATTCTTTTACATGTTTCTTTCTCATGTGTTCTTTATTCGTTATATGTCAGATTCTTATGTTTTTTATCATCAAAATGGGGGGAATGTTAGTATCATGAACACAGAGAACAATGTCCTCTTAGTGATCTATACCACTTACCTTATTTTCTATTATGAAAAAACCAAATTATGATATCATGTTCTTCAAGTATATCATGCAGGTACAAAGAACAGATCAAAGCCTAATATCTGAGAGCAAGAGAACAAGGCAGATTGTTCTTTTGTGAAGATCTATAGAACGTGTTATGTCAAACCTAGATGAACAGAACAGTGTCTTCAAATGGTGAAGTAAATCAGATCTTTAATCCTAACTCTGACACGTATCTTATGATCCTTAGATTTATTCATGAAGATCGTCTTCCATCATGAATTGAATAAAAGATCGATGATTCAAGGGAACAACTCTTGGCTATCTCGCGATCAGTTCAAACTAATTGTATAGATTATTTAAGATTAAATGTGACGGTCTCCTTGTAAATGATTCTTATCATTGACCAAAGCTATTTAAGATAATAGCCTTCATCAAAGGGCGAGAATCATGGGAGTTGATTTGAGCGTTACAAAGCTTGTTTCTATAACGTTTAAATACCAGCTCCATACCTCCATTCTACTTATCGATTTAGAAACAATGAAAGATAAAGTAGAAGGTACCGATCGTTGTTCTGGAAAGAGAACAAAAGTCGTGTTCTGTTATTGTATTGTTCTACAAGTTTAGGAAGCTCTAATGTGTCTATAATTAAGTTTTGTGTTTTCCTAATTTTTTATTCTATTGATCAATATAAACGGACTTTAAAATCCTTTCGAGAGAATGGTATTAGGTTTTCTCCTAGATAACTTATTAGTTATCAAAGGTTCCTACTATAAGAAATAGTGTTATCTTTATTATAAATAGTCTTATCAAAGGTTCCTTTTGTTGTTCCCTCAACCTTTGCAATTGATGATTTATATATAATTTTTTGCTGCTAAATTCTTGTTTTGTTCTTTTTATTATATTACATATCATTTATCTAGAGTTTTAATTAATCACTGTTTTCTAGCTACTTGTCTTCTGATGCATTTTTATAAGAACTTCTCGATGATATGAAAAGGGGAAAGTGAAATATGGACATTAGAATGGACAATGGTAAGACCGTTGTTCTTTTAAAAGGGAAGTTCCTTGGGTCTTTAAAGTTTTACTCATAAAGGACTATTCTTGTGTTGAGGGGGAATATGCAATCCACTAATGATTACACACTACATTTTTTTACATGTTTCTTTCTCATGTGTTCTCTATTTGTTATATGTCAGATTCTTATGTTTGTTATCATCAAAATGGGGGGAATGTTCGTATCATGAACTCAGAGAACAATGTCCTCTTAGTGATCTATACCACTTACCTTATTTTTATTATGAAAAAACCAATTCTAATATCATGTTCTTCAAGTATATCATGCAAGTACAAAGAACAGATCAAAGCCTAATATATGAGAGCAAGAGAACAAGGCAGATTGTTCTTTTTTGAAGATCTATAGAACGTGTTATGTTAAACCTAGATTAACAGAACAATGTCTTCAAATGGTGAATGAAGTAAAGCAGATCTTTAATCATAACTCTGACACGTTATGATCCTTAGATTTATTCATGAAGATCGTCTTCCATCATGAATTGAATACAAGATTGATGATTCAACGGAACAACTCCTGGCCATCTCGCGATCAATTCAAACTAATTGTATACATTATTTAAGATTAAATGTGACGATTTTCTTGTAAATGATTCTTATCTTTGACGAAAGCTATTTAAGATAATAGCCTTAATCAAAGGGCGAGAATCATGGGAGCTGATTTGAGCGTTAGAAAGCTTGCTTCTATAACATTTAAATACCAGCTTCATACCTCCATTCTACTTATCGATTCAGAAACAAAGAAAGATAAAGTAGAAGGTACTGATCGTTGTTGTGCAAAGAGAATAAGTGTAAGTCGTGTTCTGTTATTGTGTTGTTCTACAAGTTTAGGAAGCTCTACTGTGTCTAGAATTAAGTTTTGTGTTTTCCTAATTTTTTTATTCGATTGATCAATATAAACGGACTTTAAAATCCTTTCGATAGAATGGTATTAGGTTTTCTCCTAGATAACTTATTAGTTATCAAAGGTTCATACTGTAAGAAATAGTGTTATCTTGTGTTTATTATAAATTCCGCTTTCTAAGGAACATGACTTGATCAAGTTGTTTTCCTTAATTACACTCTAACATGTTTGTTCCTATACCAAGTAGTCCTTGACATTTTGCCCTTGCTCGTATAGCCTTTCAAAAAAAAAATCGGACACGACATAAAAAGTGGTGAACACCAAAACACGGGCTCATAAGGGAAAGAGACCGAGCTAGGCTTAAAAAAACAAAAAAAAATTATCCAAATTCTTTTTTTTTTAAAAAGATTTTTGTGTGTAAGGTGTGCAGTACCTATTGATTTTGAGTTGGTTTTTGAGTAGCTAATTGCCACAAGATTTGAAAGAAACTCTTACTAAAACCATCTCACTTCTATCCTTATATCCATACCATGGGATTACTTGGAAAGACAAGCTTATTATGGAAAGAACTTTCATAATTAACTCGTTTGATTTTAGAGTCTTTATTTGTTCTATGTTCCATTGTTTGAACTTGGTGACTTGTGTTTAGGCTATTGGAGCCAAGATTTTGTTGTTGCATACTTGTTAAGATGTCTTTCTCGAACAAGGATAAGGAAGTGATGACTTCTGAGGACATGGACTCTACCTTAGACAATATTGAAACATTGCTTATGACAATGCTAGACAATCAAAAGGAGATGAGGGAATCCATTTCTAAGTTGCAAGAAGATCAACAAACATTCACGCAAAGCACCCAAAGCCATATTGAGCACTCTTTGTCCAGCCCACAAGTCTTAGGCTCACTGGAGCGTTGAGCCAAGAGATGGATAGAACCACCTACCATGATATCGCATTGTCATTCATGCCTCCCGTTATGACGACCACCCGAGAAATTCACTATGAGGTAGACTATCCATCCTATAACTCACTTTCTCATGTCTCTGCTTTGCAAGATATGCAAATAGAGAAATGAAGTATAATTAATTACTAGCTAAAATAATATTTAAAGTAAAAGTAGTTGAGAGTTAAACAACATTTATTTTAAATCGGATGAAATATTTCAATAAAATATTAAATATAATAAGAGAGTTATTTAATTATTGGTTGTCTATCATTAATATTTTATTACGATAAGATGTAGGACCCAGATGCTACTTCATATTAAAATATTTGGTTCTACGGGTTAAACTGTGTTGGGTACATTGATCCAAGGTTTGAAATAATTCTTATTGTATTTTTAGTATAAGTTTAAGCAAATAAAAAAACACTAATAAAAATAATCATTTTGAGGAAGTTTTTATAATATTAGACATATATGAAAATGAGGGTGTCTGACTGCTACTAGCGAGTTCACTAATCTCCCGGTTAAGGCAGCTAGCTCATTACTCTTTAACATGGTAAATCAGAAAATAACGTAATCTACGTATTTCATGAGTTTCGAATCCGCGGTGAAATATTGTACACCTAAAAGGTATACTCCTCATTACCATAAATTGTCGATGCTCAGTACTAACTAACACGTCTAGTATATAGAATAATTACACCTATTAGAATAAACAAAATGATATACTTTCAATTATTGTCTATTGCATTAAAGTGAGTAATACATCAAATTATTGGTCCCAACGAAAACAATCATCAAAGGGTTTGCCAGCAGGGTTGATCAAACAAGGGCCATCCTCCTTGATACTCCAAGTACATCTTCCCGCGCATTCATTTTTATCCCTACGTTGCCTATATATATCAAAATGATATAATTTATCTAGAATCACAAAAGAGCAATGGTAATTTGTGTATCCGAAAATGACGTTCTTAACGCTAAACTCGAACGATCGCTGGTACGGGATCGAGACTTCCCCAAGATCATGGTCCTTGTCCCAACAGTGTGTATGCACGTGAACCTGCGCCTCCACGTCGTTGATGATTTGGATCATCGTATTTGAGTTCGAGCTTACTGGATTCTCCGTCAAAGCATGACCAAGCAATAGGGCTATGGCTGACATAAATAGGATGGCTTCCCGATTGCACATTCTGGGTTTTTAGGTTAAGGCTGGGTGAAATTTGATCTTGTTTATTTTGTTTGAGTTCTTACATGATCATGAGTGTTTTTTATATTGTCATGAGTTTACGAAGGATGGTGCTTGATGATTGGAATATTCATTTATGTCATGTAATTAATTATTTTAGAAAATTAATGTCTAGTAATTGAATGTGTTAATTAATGTAGGATGGGCTTTTATGATGGTTCATGTATTATTACCTCCGTCTCATAAAAATTACCGTTTTAGAATTTAGCACACCTATTAAGAAATAGTGTAATTTGAAAAAATATTTCCAAATTAAATGTATGAAAACATTAAAAAATCTATTTTCAAATTTCTTTAGAAAAGATTATAAACTTATCTTGAAATATAATTAAATTTTTCATATTAATTAATGCATTTAATATTAGAAAAAGCATGTCAAAATAACCAAAAAACAACCAAAAAAAGGACATATAATTGATGACTAGTACTACTTCCTCTGTCCCAATATCATCTTCCCATTCCATTTTTAATCACTATTCACATTTATGGAGAATTTTCTCGATTCCTCTTAATGTGTATGGAAAAACATAGTCATGTGTGATCTTGTTTTTATTCGCATCGACGAGTACTTTAACTGTATATAAAGTTTAAGATTTTAGTAACATATACTAAGAGATATTTAGGACACAAAACGTGTATCGACAAGTGAGTCAAAAAGAAAGGGGAAGAACATTATGGGACGGAGGGAGTAGTTGATTGTAACGGAAAACTATCATTAATGAATGAGGAAAATTTAATGTCCGTGCATTGCATGGGCCATCAATCATGTCAATATTTTATTTTATATTCTATAAATATTTGTACTTCCTGTGGAGAAAAAAAGAATTGTAGTGCTATATCTTTTATGATCTATATCAACAATGTGCTAGGTGTAGTGTTTGTAACGGTATTTTTTATATCAGTGAGGACCTACGCAGTTATAATAGTTGTATCATTCTGATGTTTTTGTTTGTGTTAATATATCATCATTGTGAATGCCCCTTGGAAGAAAAGATGTGAAGGCGTTAATAGAAGCACCATCTGTACACGACTGGAAGAAAAGTTGGAACGATGTTGAACCACGATAGAATAAGGAATGTTGCTTCAACTCAATAAGAATGAGGATTCCCCGTTTTATTAGAAACACATTTAATGTTTTTCAAATGATGTCAATCTTTATAAAAAATACTAGAGGTTTGTAGCTCGTGCTTCGCACAGGCTTTTTGTCCGGCAATTGTAATAAAAATAAACATATCTTCCAGAAGTAAATAAAATAACACAAATTTTTAATAGTGTAGAAAATATAACCTTGACATATTTGTATTCATACAACTAATTAATGATAAGTAAAAAATGACACATTTTGATTTTTATATTACTACAAAAGTAATTTTGACAATTTGATAAACTTGATAAGAATCTTATATAATACCGATTCCATTAATAATAGATCGTAATTATGAGATAAAACTACGTAGTTGAAACGAATTTAGTATCTATGTTGACAACATCAGTGAACAATTTTACGAAAAAATCATATATAATACCAATTCCATTAACAATGGACTGAACTTGGCATGTACGATCATCATTTGATTCCCAATTTTTGAAAGCGTGATTCCCAATTTGCAATGCCCGTTGATCATCTTTAAATTTTTCCACTCGGTGTAGATGTATCTACATATTGAATTAGCCATCTGAGGAGGAGGTTGTTAAGTTCTGTAACGCCAGAATATATGTGGCAGAAAGTCGTCAAGTTTTCTAACATCACAATAAATGCAGTCTTGTGTATATGGGACAATATTATTACTTTTTTATATTCTTTTATTTTAGATGTAGTAATTAATAGTCTTTGTATAGTCATTAATAGTCTTTGTGATGTCATTTAGTGTTTTGGGCCGTGCTAAAACTATAGTATACTAGAAGGTTGAGGCTCGTGCTTTACACGGGCTATAGTGAAGACTCGAATATGGATTATAATTCGTCATTACTATATACGTTTATAGCATATCATTGATAATCCATCCATGGGATGTTATCATTATACTTTGTTGTTGACACGAGGACTCTAGTCTAGATGATAATTCGTTCATATTATATTTTTTCTATAGCGTATCATCAATGCATCTTCTATGTGATCTTATTATTATATTTTATTTTTATTTGTTAGTAATGAACTATTATGATTTGAAATTTTAGTTATAAAATATATTAATAAAACCCTTTACATAAAGTTGGTTGGGAGTCTAGCAACCAACTATTCACCTACACCCTTATTCACAGCAAAGCCCAATCTATGAAAAATAAAAGAACGCACCTTAACACTAACAATGTTGCTTTGAGCAACCCAAGTGACCCTAGTAAGAAAATCAATAGCATCACTTTCTAATTCTCCAAGGGTAGAGAAAGCAAATTCGATAAACCTATAACCATTTTCCATTGACTTATCCTCATACTTCTTCTTTTTCCTAGCGACAGCAGCAGAGACAGCAACCCCAGAAATAAAAGCGGGAACCCCTACACCCGTGAAGGGGGAAACGCTAGTAATATCCAAACATACGTCCTTCCCATTGTCCCAACAATGGACAAGCAGCATGACGAAGATCTCTTCCATCCTCAGATAAGAACCCCATATGCACTTCCTTATGCACAAAGACACCAGCCTGAGAACAAATATTCCCTAAAATATCTCGGACCAAGTTATGCCAAAACTTGAGTCCAACGTCATTACCACAGTGCACCGCATGATCACCAAACTGATCCATGACACAAGAAGAGCAACAAGGACATGTTAAACCCTCAGGGAATATAGGAATCACAAGACGATACTGAAGAACACACCTGAACTGTCTTGGGTGCATCATTTGGCCAAGCCCGGGGATGGGAATAGTCCTAAAAAAATCCAAGCAATGGGCTGACCGATTGCTAATGAGGACAGCTTTCTCACGGGCGCTAGGGTTGAAACAAGTCACCAACTTCTTCTCTACCATATCGAAGTACATTGTGGCCATTATCTCATAAACGGGGGGGCTGATACATCATTGCAGAGAACAAGAGGATCAAAATCACACACATCCCTAAAGCTTCTCAAGGCTAACGCACACGCCGGTTCAGGATCAATAGCACCACTATGACGAAGCAAATGGTTCTAGAGGTCAAGTGACTGAAGACGTGACGACAAATACATAGTGGGATGAATCATAAGCAGTATAGACATCAAACCCACCAAACCAAAAAGGAAAAGTAGCACATCTCCATTTCCAATCACCAAACCTCCGACACCTACTACAATAATTTCCTGAAGAGCCTTCCTCAAACCAAGATCAAAGGTGCGATGAGCAGAGCCAAGCATCTAAGGGGGACATGTCCGGAGAGAGAAATACAACCTGCCAATCCCAACACAACTACGGAGAAGAAGGAGGCTCGACTGGGGGTCACTAAGCCTAGACACAACTTCCATCAACCCCACTGCTTTGGAATCCCTATCCTCAATCAAACGACTACAGAAACCGATATCTAGACTAACATGCCCTCTAAGAAGTTTGACCCTATCCAATGGCCAAGCTAAATCAAGAGGGAAAAACGCAGGATCAAAAACTCCTCGGGTCAGGGTTAGGCCAAAATATTTCGGTCTTTACAAAATTAAGATGCAGCCCCAAAGAAGGCCCTTCTCCAATGATCAACTGCAAAGCATCAGAAAACGCACCTGAATCACCAATAAGAGTGCCATCATCTATATACCAAGCCATGAGATCCAAGTTACACCTTTCTTTGATCAAATGAACGATAGGATGCAAGGTGAGCGCAAAAAGCAAAGGTCCTAAAGGATCCCCTTGTTGAACGCCTTGACACGACTATAAAACAGATCACCGTAATATAACCTAGTCGGGTGTGCGTAAGAGAACTCAACCCAGGGGGAAAGAGAAGGGAAGCGGTTACGGACCTCAAGAAGTATGGAACCTCGATCTATCAAGTTAAAAGAATTCCTGAAGTCAACAAAAAGCATAGACATACTATCGTCGCCCCTTTCGCCTCAACCAGCTTGTTGACAATATGAAGGATAGCTTCACCCCATTAGAAACTCCCACTCCAAACTGAAAATCATCCAAATAATTCCCAACCTCTTTCCCAACCACACTAACTGCAACCTTAGAGACGAGCCTCCTCCAGACCATCTCAACTACAATAGGCCGAATCCCTCCACCGCTCTTAACCAAAGGCTTAAGTGGAGCACTAGCAACAAACTCACCCAAAGAAGGAGGGAACATATCAGCAAGAAACAAATTAACCACCGCTGTGACCGAGGTGCCTTAATCATCAGCAACAACAACATCTTTCCCTAAAGCATCAATAATGTGCTGGGCCCGAAACCCATCACGCCCACAAGACGTGCATTTAGGACAGATTTTGATCTTACCTAGCACAACCTCCTTGGTGACGGAAATCGACTCGCTAACACCACCAACAAGATCTAAGAAATGATCAGAGAATGGGGGTGCTTCTCCTCTAACTCTCTCAAAGTCTCTATATTATTGGGCGCAACCCTAGAGGACGTCAAGACCCGAATAGCAGTGGTGAAATGCCCATCACCCACTTTCCTCAAACACTGCCTCCTATTCACCTCTTCCAAACTAGTCTCCCTCTGCACAACACTATCTACACCCCCAGAAGAACCAAAACCAACAACCCCTTCCTTAAGAACGTCTTTGATCAAAATCTTTGGCCCACCGAGCTCTCTCCAAACCTTGAGAGCACGAGCAATACCTTCAACCTGGCAAAATCGCTTTCTCCCCCTCTTGATACCGGGCCGAGACTTGATAACCCTAAGGGTACACAAAGGAAGAAGTAGCAACAAGATCAAAGAGGAAATATCACGAGGAGAAGCAATGACCTTGTCCAGAGAAGCTTTAAGGCATTGCGAAAAACCAAGCCGGTTAGCCCTGTGAATGCTTTTCACTATTTTTTATTATTTCTATATATTTTTAGTTTTTGCATTAAAGGATCTAGATCTATGTACTCCCTAATTTATACAGTAGATTTATAATTGTAGAAACTCGAATTATATGATAACCATATATTTTCTATAAAGAATAATACTACAATAAAAAATACAATAAATGGATATTATTAGTTTGGTTTAAGTCGAGCTACATTTTGAATGGTCCAATAACTCTATCTAATTGAGTTTAAGAAAATGATTTCTATAAGAATAATAATACAATGATACTATATGAGTATTAGTAGTTTGGTTTTAGTCGAGCTATATTTCAAATAGTCCAATTACCCCATCTAATTAAGTCATGGTAATCATTTACTTTTTACATTTTATATAAGTAGCTCAAAATAATTAATGGTGCATTTAATTTTTTTTTCTTATATGTCAAATGGTGTAATTAATGGAAATTAGAGGAGTCAATTAGTATTTTTTAACATTCTTAAAATTAGAGTATACTAGTCCCTTTCAAGCCCGTGCTACGCACGAGCTTTTTTTCCGTATTTGTATCACACATGTATGGTATAGATTAGATTAGGTTTGATAATTAGATTTGTAAATTTGATTAAATTTGATAATTAGATAGATAAACATCCAATAAAATGAATTTTGAAAGAGTTTAAACTTTCACTAAATAAATTTTGTGAAATTAAAGATTAATTAAAAATATGTAAAAGAGAGATGAAAGTGAAAATATATAATAGAAGAAATTTGTGAATTAATTGAATTTATGAGGATTAGAGAAGGTCATTTAGTTTTTTAGCACACCCGTCATTTTATCACGTTTTTTTCCGTATTTGTATCACTCGTCGAGGTTATAGAATACGAGTTTGTTTAGTGGATGTCTTTATAAAGATTTTATTTTTTTATAAAGTGTTTTTCTGAATAAGTGTGTCTGGTTAAAAAAATACTTTGTACGAAAATTCGTATATTTTTCAAGAAAAAATAAAGTATGAAAGAAAAAGTTACAAAATAATTTATTACATATTTATCGAAATCAAGAAAAATACTTATAAAAAATAAAGTCTTTATAAGTAATAAAGACCCCTCTAACAAATGGAGCCTAGATTAGATTATATTTGATAAACTATATAGTTGTTCAACAATTTTGAATTATCTTAACTTCTTCCTAATAATATCGCATCTCTTTTTAGATATATTAATTGTATAGTTTTTTTAAAGAGTTAAACTTTCAATAAAATGAATGTTGTAAGATTATAGGTTAAAGAAAAATATGTAAAGGGGAGATAGAAGAAATTTTTTAATTTCATTTATGAGGAGTAGATTAGATAATTTAGTCTTTTCAATAATTGCATTTATGAGGAATGTAGGATGTCATTTAGGCCCCGTTTGGTATAATTTCCCGGAAACGTAAACGGATTGGAAATAGATCTAGATAACTTTCACTTCATTGTCCATTCGTCGAGGTGATCTCGCGGCTTGCAACTCACAAGAAGATGGTCTTATGACTCCCTTCGACGAGGGTATTTGTTTTCGCAATACGAGGGTGAGGTTTCAAATACCCTTGACGAAGGGAATCAAACGACCATCTTGCATTGCATCACTAGTTATGAAACCATACCGACAAATGAACAAGAAAATAAAACTAGTCTAGATTCGTTTTCAATCCGTTTATGTTTCTGGGAAACTATACCAAACGGGGCCTTAGTGTTTTTGCACACCCTATAGTATATATAGATGAGCCCAAGAAAATGATAATCATTTACATTTTACATATATAAAAGGATTTATATAAGTAACTCAAAAAAATTAATGGTGCATTTAGTGTTTTTTTCATATGTCAACTGGTGTAATTAATTATGATTAGGGGAGTCATTTAGTATTTTTTGACACCTTTAAAATCATAGTATATATACAGATAAAAAGATAAATTCATATTGGTGCATAATAATATAGGCATTTTTTAACCCCTACTAATCGTATTGTTATATGATAAAATAGGTGTGTTTTTAGGACTTATTAATGGAGGTGTTAATGGTTTAACCCAAATGAAAGAGTACTGATATTAATTGATCAACTCAAATATGAGAGTAGTTGCTCATTAGAATTTAGAAGAGTAAAAGTATTTCTATAATTAAAAAACAAAAGAAAATATGAGAGTAGTTGCTCATTAGAATTTAGAAGAGTAAAAGTATTTCCATAATTAAAAAAGAAAAGAATTTATATCTGTCACAAAAAAACATTTATTATTGTGAAAGAAATCTGTCGTTGCATAAAATTGAACGAAGAAAAATAAATAAAGGAACTTTCGATCACTTGTTAATGGAGAAAAAGGGCTTCTGGAAAAACTGCTGTATTTCTTTAGAATGAGAAAAAGCGTAAAAACAAGAGCAGGGGAGGGGAGTCTTTAAATAATGCCCTAAACATATATTTTCCTAAATTGCCCCTCCTTGCCTTTTCTAATTACATTTAACTTTATTTAATTTAATGAGCTAGCTTCAGGAATAAATTATGCTCCCACAATTTGCCCCTTGAATTTTCGGATTTATCGTAAACCCGAGAATTCGAACGAAGGAAGGAACAAATCGCCTTTCCCGAACACGCCACTCTCAAGACGTCCATCCCTGCTGCTCTGAGCCGCCCGCAAAAAACAACATCCCGCTACCCAGCAACACAGCTACTTTCCTGCGCGTATAACCATGACATCCACATGATTCGAATTCACACAAATAAGTCCGCCCGAACAATACCGTTCGCCGGCGGGCAAACCTCCGGCCTTCCATTCGTACGGGATGCCCGTCCAGAATCCGAAGGCCGCTTGAAGGCTCGCCCTCCCCCAATCGTAAGTTGTTCCATTTTCCCTGCAGCCTAGGCATGCCCAGAAAAATCACCAGCCGGGCAGGCCTTTTTCTCGCGCTGCTGGTGCCCACAAAATTCCCTGCCCTCCGAGTTCGGAGTACTATTAGAGATAGAAAGCATGAAACACACAATGCACAAAAAATTCAACACAACAATTCATAACCACCAACCACATAAGAGAAAAGTGCAATCACGACGTCAATCAGACAGGCAAACAACGAATCAAATAAGTCATACGAGCACAAAGAATGAATCCAACAACGATTAATTAATCAAATTAACGATAAATGTCTTTGATGCCAAGAATACAAGAAAGAATACCAGTCTAAAACAAGAAAAGTTCTCCCCGGGGCCTCATTAAAACCTTCCTCGCAGGAAAACCTCATGGGAAAAACCGTACGAGGAGGAAAAATAGTACCCCTGGCATCTCATATATAGAACTTCTTCAGGTTGAAGATGTTCCAGGTACGGGGGATGTCCCTCCCATATCTTCCAACTTGAAAGAACCGTTCCCCAAGTCCGCGACGATCCGGTACGGCCCCTCCCAGGTTGGACCAAGCTTGCCATCCGTCGGATCTCGTGTGTTTCCCAGCACCTTGCGGAGGACAAAATCTCCGGTCACGAGATGACGGGGCTTGATGTGCTTGCCATTTGCCCGAACCAACTCCCGCTGATAGGAAGCCAGTCGCACTGCCGACATCTCTCGCCTCTCCTGCAATAAGTCGAGACTCGCACACAAAGCCTCGTCATTCCCGCCTTGCTGGTATGCTAAAGTACGAACCCCAGGTAGCCCAATCTCCAAGGGGATCACCGCGTCGGTACCATACGTCAGTGCAAAAGGAGACTCTCCGGTCGAGCGCCTGGGCGTAATACGGTGGGCCCAGAGTACGGCTGGGAGCTCCTCCACCCATATGCCCTTAGCTTGATCGAGCCTCTTCTTAATCCCCTCCAAGAGCGCCTTGTTGGTTGCCTCGACTTGCCCGTTTCCCTGCGGATAAGCCACTGATGAGTATACGTTTTTAATTCCAAAACCAGCACAATATTCCTTAAAAGCAGCACTGCTAAATTGAGTGTCGTTATCAGAAACAAGAGCAAACGGAATTCCAAAATGAGTGATGATAAATTCCCAGATAAAGCCATTAACATCAGTATCCCTGATGTGTGCCAAAGCCTTAGCTTCGACCCATTTCGAGAAATAATCCGTGGCAGTAATCAGGAAGCGGCGGTTCCCGGTTGCTTTCGGAAACGGTCCCACTATGTCCAATCCCCATTGAGCGAAGGGTCATGGACTAGCCAGTGGGCGTAAGTCCCCAGCTGGAAGAAGCTCGTGCCTAGCGAACTTCTGGCATTTCTCACATTTCCGAACATAGCATTCTGCATCCCTTTGCATATAGGGCCACCAGAAGCCTTGTGTTCGTGCGATGTTAGCCAGAGTTCGACTACCGGTATGAACGCCACATACTCCATGGATCTCGAAGAGTGTATCCTGCACTTTAGATGGTTGAATGCACCTTAGGTAGGGACCGAGGAAAGATTTTCGATGGAGTACTCCATCCGGGGACACCCAAAACCGTGTCACCTTCAACCTGACTAGCCTAGCCTCCTTTTTATCGAGCGGGAGGGTTCCCTTGACTAGAAAATTCATAATCGGGTCCATCCAACTCGACTCAGAATCTACCGGGTAAAGCACCTCCTGTTCGATACTCGGAACACCTAGAGCGTCTATCCGTACGAGCTCCGTACCAGAAATGCATGACGAAGCCAATGTGGCCAACGCATCCGCCACTTCATTCTGCTCGCGAGGAATCTGTTCGATCCGGAATGCCGCGAAACCCGCTAGAATGCTCTTTGCTTTTTCTGCGTACGCAGACATCCTCTCGGACTTAGCCACATACTCCCCGGTGACTTGATTGACCACCAATTGGGAGTCCGAGTAAATAACCACCGATTCAGCGCCCTGATTTCTGGCTGCAATAAGCCCCAAGATCAACGCCTCATACTCCGCCTCATTGTTGGTAGCCTCGAACTCTAACTTGACCGCAGTTCAAATGACTTCGCCGACCGGAGAAATGATGACTAGCCCTGCCCCAGCGCCCCTTCGGTTTTTAGCACCGTCGACGCGTAGCTCCCAGGTTTCCTGCCGTCCGACTGAGACCTTCCAAGAACCCAAGCTCAAAACCGGGGCTTCTTGGACAAACTCCGCGATGAAGTCTGCCAAGACCTGCCCTTTAATGGTTGTTCTCGGAACGAACTCGATCTCGTACTGTCCCAGCTCTACCGCCCATCTCGCAATTCTGCCTGACAAATCTGAACTGCCCAACAAAGAACGAAGCGGATAAGAAGTCATCACCCGAATAGGATGTGCGTGGAAATAATGGTTTAGCTTCCTCGCAGCTGTGATTAATGCTAGCAAAAGACGTTCTAAGGGCGGATATCTAGACTCGGAATCCAATAACGTCTTACTGACGTAGTAGACCGGGTTTTGTTTCTACTTTTCCTCCCGTACTAAGACAGCACTGACTGCGCGGCCCGAGACTGCCAGACAGAATCAAGGTCTCTCTCGCTTTCGGGACTGTCAGTATTGGAGGCTCTTGCAAATATCTCTTCAAATAAGCCAAAGCCGTTTCACATTCGTCATCTCACTGGAAGAGACGGCCTCCTTTGAGCAGCTTGAAGAAAGCGCAGCATTTGTCAAATGACCTACTGATGAACCGGTTCAGGGCTGCGGCCATCCCCGTGAGTCTCTGCAGTTCCTTTACGTTCTTGGGACTCTGGATGGTAGAAATAGCCCGAATTTGATCCGGGCTTGCTTCAATGCCCCTCTTAGTTACCAGATGCCCCAGAAATTTGCCAGAGCCGACACCGAATGCACACTTTGCCGCATTAAGTTTGAGTCCCGTGCGTCGCATTATGTCGAATACTACCTGAAGGTCATGAAGGTGCGAGTCTCGGTATTTAATTTTTACGACCATATCGTCGATGTAGACTTCTACCTTGGTGCCAACCAGGTCTCCGAATAAGCCTACAATCACTCGTTGGAATGTTGCCCCAGCGTTTTTCAGACCAAATGGCATCACCCGGTAGAAAAACACGCCGCGTGGTATAAGAAAGGATGTTTTCTCGCGATCCCCTTCCGCTAAAGGTATTTGATGGTATCCTCTATAAGCATCAAGAGAGCTTAATCGCTCATGCCCTGCCGTCGCGTCCACTAATTGGTCGATCTTGGGGAGGGGAAACAGGTCTTTTGGACAAGCCTTGTTAAGGTCTGTAAAGTCCACGCAGACTCGCCATTCCCCATTCTTCTTCTTTACAACTACATGATTAGCTAGCCATTCAGGAAATTGCACCTCCTGAATGGCTCTTGCTTCCTGCAGTTTTTTCAGCTCTTTTAGGACAACTTCGGTGTGTTGCACGGATGAACGCCTACCGCGCTGTACCACGGGTTTCGCTCCCGGCCGGACGTTCAGGTGATGACAGGCGATATCCGGACTTAGTCCTGGCATCTCATAGGGTGTCCACGCAAAGACCTCTTTGTTTCTTCTCAATAGACCGATTAAGGACTCCAACTCGTCACCTGCAATGTTATCACTTACCAAAAAATATTTATCAGGTTCAGAAGGACTTACAGGGATTCGGCGTAGAGATTCCACAGCTCGCTCGTCCGGTGGCATTCCGACCTCGTCCAGCACCTGAGGATCTTCGTGAACCGTCAAGACCGTAGTCGTCGAGCCCTCGATCACTAGGCAGTGCCTCGCAGCTTGCTGGTCACCGCGCACGCACACAACGCGGTCCTTAAGAGGGAAAACGATCAGCTGGTGTAGGGTAGAGTGCACCGCGCCCATTGCATGCAACCACGGTCGGCCGAGAATGGCGTTGTAGGACGATGGGGCGTTGACCACCAGGAATTCCGTCTCCACGGATTTACCGTGTAGGGTGACGATCTCCCTTAGCATCCCTGGAGGCCAAACGGAGTGTGCCCCTAGTCCGGTCAACTGCATAGAGACTGGGACCAGATCCTCCTGTTTCTTCCCCAAGCTCTTGAACATGCTGTAAAACATGATCTCCACAGAGCTTCAAGAGTCGACCAGGATCCGCCTAACGTCACAATCTTTGATACCAACTGTAAGGACCAGCGGATCATTGTGCGGGTGCTGCACCCCCTCCATGTCCGACTGTGCGAAATTCAAAACGAGAGGTCCTTCATTGCTAGGTCGTTTTGCATGACCACCATCAACTCGTAGGACCTCCAACTCGTGACAGCATTTCCTGTAACTATGCATGTGCGCTCCAGACTGCTTGATCGCCGCGTCGATCACGTTGATAACACGTCTTGCCGAGTTACTCTCATGACCTTGCTCACCTAAAGCCTGCTCTGCCGCCCCTATGAACTCGGTAAGATGTCCTTCCCGAGCCCATTTGGCCAGTGCTCGCTTAAAAGCGAAGCATTCGCTGACAACGTGTCCCGGTCCCCGATGGTAATCGCATATCTTCGACTGATCCTTAGCCTTGCTCGCATTTTCTTGTTTCCTAGGCCAGAAGAAGAACGGCTTGTCTTTGATCAATGGCAGAATGTCTTTGACCGGAAGTCTGAAGGTGACGTTAACTGCTTTGCGTGCCGCACCCGCAGGTAAAAGTCCACCCGTCTTCTTCCCTCCTCTATAACCATCCTTGGAGGACGGCGCACCTGACCTGTGTCGTCCCGAGGGAGACCCGTGTCTCGCATCATCTGAAGATGCCTTTCTGTCTTCCTCTAACTTGATGTACTGTAAGACGTGATCCTGCAGCTCGGCTAGAGATCTGGGCATATGGAGTAGCAAGCTCTCCCTGATCTTGCTATTGCGCGGGACCCCTTGCTGAAACGCCTCCAAGGCCGTTTCCTCATCACCCCGGTCCATGTCTGCATAACGCTCCATGAACCTGTGACTGAACTGACTAAGGGTTTCATTAGGGGTCATTCTGATCTTGAATAACCCTCCTACCGACATGGGCTCGGCGGTGTTTGCCGCGAAATGTCCCACGAACTTCTTCGCCAATTGGTTCCAAGAACCGATTTAGTTGGGGCGTAGAGAATGGAACCAGTTGAACGCGGTTTTTCCCAGGCTGGCCGGAAACAACTTGCAAAGCAGAGAGTCGTAGTTGACCCATAGCGCCATCTTATGCATGAATAAGATCTTTAGAAAGACACTTATTTTGAATCAGACGAAATGTATTTTTGTGGGTCAGCGGAACATAGCATCGTTAGATAATTGAATCGGCCAAACATTGTAGAGTAGATAGTACCAAGAACATATAAAAATTACCAATTATATTTTTTTGACACAAGACTAATACTGAGTTTCTACCTATCCGTATGACAAAACAGTATCATCGGACACGATGATGCTAAACAACTTGGAGAAAAATGATGAGACGGTGACATCAATTGCTACGTCTCATCATCATAACAGAAGGATCAAGTAAATGGTAGCCAACACTGTACATCAACGTGGCTAGAGTGTAAGCAATGTTCTTCCTCAAAAAGTCATGACATGGTTGTCATGTCTATAGCCAAGGTTTTAGTTTGTACAAATCTAGGATACTTTGGAGCATATTTGAAGTATTCACGCTCCACCTGAGATGTGTGCAATTTATTGAGAATGGAAGACATTTAGAATATTTGAAGAGTATGAAGACTTTTCTTGAAGAACATACAAGTTAGGATACCGAGAAGAACTTTGAAGGATGAAAATCTAAGAAGACAAGAACCACATTGAAGATTCAAGTGAAGAACAAGGTGAATGAGAGTTCCTATTAAAGAACGACGATCTGCAACCCTAGCCGCGATCATTATTCTGTTACTGATATAGACGTTTACAACGTGTGTATGTGCAAGGAAGATGGTAATTTGGTACGTTACTAAGCTACTTAAGAGAATGTCTAGATTAGTTGATGATTCTACATCTTTTTTTGTGAAAGGAGAGGCAAGGCTCTCAAGAATTGCAAGGCAAAAATAGGAGTGGGCTACAACAAGATCAAACAGGGTGTGGCTCGTCTCCTAGCATACTCGTCCAACAAACAACACACACTAGAGGGTGGGGAATCAAAAGAGAAATTCCTAATGAAAACTCAAAAAAAGCACCGCTAACTAGTATGCGACTCGATTAGCTTCCCTAAAAACTTGATGGAACTAGAGATCCCAGTCTCTGCAGATGAAGCCTTGTGTGATACCGAAAAGGATAGATAAAGGGTGACATCGATCTACAGGTTTACTAAGAAACATACTCACAAGTTTCGTGTCTCGGTCCAGGTAAACCCTCATGAACCCATTCGACCAGGCAAATCTAAGACACGTGGGACACCCCGCAATTCTGCTATTGGGACAGATCAAGAGCCATTATTGTGCATTAATAGTCAAGATAGTTTCCCTTTTCTCCTCGAATCACTCCTCCAGCCTTAACTCTCTCCCCGTGAATAGAGCTGTCCATGTTGAGTTTAACCCAATGCTCACTAGGGAGGGTTGATAGGCAGCACGTAACACATCATAATACATGATCGTTAGCTCCTATATCGAGGAATTTGGCATGTCTAGAGTGCATATTGTCATTATTCAGACCAAGAGAAGCCGAGACACTAAATACAAGGATTTGGAGCTTCCATGGAAAAGATATCCAAAAAGGAGCAAGAAGGAATCGAGGATGCCAGTGGCGTGACCGCGCTTGAAGAAGCGCGACCGCGTCCTGCGCGCGATCGCATCTCGTTACCGCGCGCCCGTGCCATCCCTCGAAGCCCAAAGTTCAAGCCCGGCCCAGGATACGACCGAAGCCGACACGCGCGTGCCCGCGCCCCTGACGAGCCGGAAATTCACCAAAACCCTACTTCTTCCTTGTGCTGCGCTTGGTCTTCGGGCTTCCTCCATTTGTAATCTTTGGGATATGGTTTTTAGTAGGTTAATTATTATCATTTCTTATAAATAGGGAGAGCTTTTCCTCCTCCCTAATCATCCAATAAATTATACACATTTCATATTACGTAGTTTATCAATGAGCAAGAAGTAGTCTTCTAAGACTCTGTATGGTTGGTTCGAGCCACTAGGCTGATTCAATATGAGATTTCTATCCTTGGTTCATATTATATTATGTCTCTATTGATTTAGCCTCTTGATCGTATTGACTATTAAATCTAGTTTGCATTCTGGATTGATCACCTAGGTTGTTTAGTTAAATATAATATAGCTAGGGCCTGGTTTATCCTAGTTGGATAAACTTGCCTACTTAGTAGCACAAATCACTACTTGGACTAGTTGGAGTTGTAGGGATGTGGAGGTTATTAAGGTGTTAGTTACCAAGGGTGCTATGCTTTTCTATCTATTCTTGTACTTAATGCTTCCTAGGAGTTAGTCTTGATAGTTTCAGGGTTAGGTTGGTAGGGTAGGTGCTATTAAGGCTAGTTGACTTAATTTGCAACTCTAGAACAAGGATTAGGGAAATTAGAGGACATATAGGCATTAGGAATAGAGATAAAACCCGAATTGAGGAATCTATGAGCATTGAATCATGCTAGTAGGTTAGAGCAACCATATGAAGTGTTTGTCCCATTTAATTAAAACAAACAAATTTGTTTTTCCAAAATCTCGCAAAATGTTACTAATATCGTAAGAATTGATTGCTTTTGGTTCCTTGTGGGATTCGACCCTACTTGCCACTCTACTCTTGTAGAAGAGTTAGAAGGAATTATTTTGACCGGACAGCCTAACGACACGCATGCCAAATTGGCGCCGCTGTCGGGGAACCAAATTTTCTTTTCTTACAATATTAGCTTGATTAACTGCGGGTCTAACTAGTGCATGGTTAGCACCCGCGCTACTAATCTTTCCCTTGCTGAGCTTATTCCAGAGATCAAACGTACTGCTAGAAGAAGACTAAGAGAGAGATCTGCTAAAACGATAGAAGATCCAGACAATCCAGTCAACAATCAAGTACTAGTGCAAACACCGAAGCAGTTGCAGTCCAATCAATTTCTAATGAATTTATTAATAGAAGCGTACGTGTATTAGAACAACCTAGCTGGAAACAGGACGCTGCGGGAGCGTACTACTCCCGACAAGACGCAACAACCTCAAGCGGTGATTCTACCACCACTTGAGCAGGGAGTGACCTTCGAACTTAAGTCCGGAGTGATCAACCTACTCCCCACCTTCCATGGGATGCCCGGAGAAGACTCCATTATGCATCTAAATCAGTTCTATGTCATCTGCATGACCATGAAGCCAGTCAATGTGTCGGAGGAGCAAATCAAGATGATGGCATTCGGCTTCACATTGAAGGAAACGGCTAGAGCATGGTATTACCACCTCCCCACGGGCACAATAGACAACTGGGAGAAGTTGCATTGAGAGTTTCTCAACTGCTACTTCCTGGTGAAGAAAGCAAACGCGCTGAAGAGGGAGACCGCGGAGGTTGAACAAAAGGAGGGAGAGTCGTTATACGACTATCTAGAGAGATTCCAAGGTCTTTGTGTTAGCTGCCCTTTCCACGGCTATGAGCAGCAGGACTTGGTGATGTTTCGTACTCAAGGGATGCTTTCTAATGAGAGAAGGATCATTGACGCAACGTGTGGAGGAAGTGTTATTAATATGACCCCAGACGACTTAATGGAGAAGTTGCACGATATGGCCGAGTGCACGATAAGCTTCGGAAGGACGTACACTGCGAGGGCTGTAAACGCCACGAGCTTGAGCAGAGAAGGATCGAACTTGGATGGAGATTTGGCCGAGATCAAGAGAATGCTCACGAAGTTGGTGCCCAAAGGTGAGCAGCGCCCCGCGCGTCTCTGCGGTATTTGTGCCAGTATGAGTCACTATTCAGAGGCATGTCCCGAGCTTCGGGTGGATACAGTCGCAGAGGTAAACGTGATGGGAGAATACAGACCTCCTCGTCCATGGGAGAACCAATAGAAGAACTTCCAAACCCGGTATAAAGATCAGCAGGACCAACAGAGGTCGAGGCTCCTGAGCAGCAGCAGAATCAAGGAGCTCCGACTATGGGGATGATCAAGGACTTAGCTAAGACCGTCGCCTCTCTTGCGTCAACCACCCAAAATACCGACTCCATGCTAAAGAATTTAGAAGTTCAAATGGGGTCGATCGCGCAAACAGTCTCGATGTTAGTGTAAAACAACTCCAATTCACTACCGGCCAAGACGGTGATGAATCCAAACAAAAACGTGGTGAGTACAAGTCAAAATCTAAAGAATGTCAGTGCGATGGCGTTGAGAAACGGTAGGAATTCCGAGAAGAAGGCTAATCAAGAAGAGAAAGCACAAGAAGATCCGACAGAGGCGCGCCTGCGCAACCACGCGCCCTTTACAGAAACATTGCACGGTCGCGCCATCAACCCACGCGAGCGCACATCCTTTACTGAATTTGAACGCGACCAAATGTCCCCAAAGCGCGCCCGCTCCCCACCTACTGGAAGTCCGCGAGACCGCGCCCTCCAGGCGGGTGACCGCGTGATTACGGAATCAAGTTTCAAAATTTGGGCACGCCCTGCTGTGTGCGACTGCGCCCTACTAAGCGTGACCATGCTAGGGCTACAGAGACTTGGGCGCTACCACGCCCCACTGAGCACGCATGTGCTGTACCCACTATTGAAGAAGAGTTAACCGAGAAGAAGAAAGTTGAAGGGGAAGGTCCGATGGAGGAAGAAGAAGATCTAGACGACCCAAGAGGCGATTTCAAGCTCCGACGAAGCAACTATGTACGCCTGAACCTCCCTCTTCTTTATTCAGAGAAGCCTCCGACCCCATTCCCTGAAACACTAAAGGATACCAGAAGGCCAACTGAAGATAAAGAGTTATTCGAAATCTTCAACAAGTGTGTCGTGAACATCCCATTATTCAAGATGGTCCAAAGCGTACCGAGGTACGCAAAGTTCCTCAAGGATCTTTGCATGGTCAAAAGGAAGAAAAGATGAAGGATACCTGCAGAGTAGCAACCAGAGAAAGAGTGTCAGCAATCTACCAGTAGCGCATGCCACGTAAGTTCAATGATCCTGGTATGGTAATTTTCCCTTGCCAAATGGCAATATTAATTTTGATCAAACTATGTTAGACTTAGGGGCTGCTATAAATATTTTCCCATATTCTCTATGCAAGCAATTAGGACTTGAATCTTTAAATGAGACAGATTTTCTAGTCCAATTAACTGACGAGTCGACTATTCGCCTAGGGAGTGGTAAAGAACGTGCTAGTAAAGGTAGATAGGCTTTTCTTCCTACAAACTTTTATGTGCTAGATATGGAGAATGATAGAGAGGTGTACCTATAGTTTTAGGAAGACATTTTTGAAAACAACCGACACTAAAGTGGACTTAGGAAGAGGAACATTATCCTTAGAGTTTGATGGAGATGTAGTTAGTTGTGATATTGGTAGTGATGAGGAGTCTGGAGATGAGGTAGTGAGTGTTTTTGCTATTAAGTTAGTGGATCCCGAGAAGGGATGTCGACAGGTTAGAGTTAGTGTTGGCCGCTGCGCCCCCCCCCCTCCCCCCCATGCTAATATTAGAAGGAGAAATCCTCTTTTTCTTCCACCCATTTTCAGGTACCCAAAGTGACATTAGAGTTACACTGGGACACTATGTGGAAAAGAAGAAGGAATACGATAAACGGCTCACAAAGAAGAAAAAGGTATTAAGCAGTATTGGATCCGAAAGATGTGTTGGACAAGAGATTGGTTGAAGCAGGATGAGAGAGGGGTATGTCGACCCAACGACGTTAAACAAAGGCGCTGACCGGGAGGCAACCCGACGAAGAGGTATTTTATCTTTCCCGCTTGAGTTATATGTGTCCTTATCTCACAATGAGGACATTGTGTAGTTTAAGTGGGGGGGGGGGGGGGGGGGGGGCGGGGATTATCCTCGCATATCCCTGCATTTTAAAATTTCGAGTCAGTTTCTCCTTTTTGTTGAATTTTGAATTTTTAGAGTCAAGTATCCTTAGTTTTTCCCCTTGTTTTGTGCCGGTGTGAACTTATAAAAAGATGCATGATCTTCAAACCTTCTTACTATGCCTCAGATGTTAATATTTCAAGTATGTATGGTGAGGATATGTTGGATTAAGTAGAGGACATAGGCTTGAGCATGTGGATTATGACTAGGACGCACTAGAACCTTATTAAGATTGCATAATCACCACATTTTCTTTTGTTTATCTTTATGTCATAATAAATTACTTCAGTCCTTTTTTCAAGAAAAGAAAAAGAAAAGGTAGTGAGCTCCAAGTAAAAGATAGTCGAAAGAGCACGCGATCTCCGAGGTGTGCAATAGAACCGATGGTTCGATCCTCCATGGCCTATTAAGCAAAGAGTTTCATAGTAGCCTGGATAATAAAATGGACAGGTTCCACCTAAAAATAATTTAATCTGGAATATAAATGGACGGACCTTGCACCCAATAAGTAAAGGTGTAAAAAAGTGTAATAGGATAAAAGGGAGCAAGAAAAATGCATGTAGTGTAACTTGAGTGAAGTGTCGTTGATGATTGTTTTCACAATTTGGAACTTGTGCAGAATTATCATAAGTAGGAAGCATGTTAGGACAACCTCTAGTCACTTATTTAATCTTTCGTTATTCACATTTATATGTCACTTGGATAGAGACATTTTCGGTATAATTTGGAGATTTAGGTGATTGCATTTGCGTAGAGGTAAGCATAGTTCAAATCTTGGTGGATACTTGGTACCATTTTTAGAGTCTAGCTAGTTAATTTGCATTGCTTTGAATTTTTTGTTCGAGAGTTGGAATCTACGCCCATTGCTTTATGATTAGAGGTACCCAGAGTTAGAGCGCGTAGCCGAAGACCACTACCGTCAATCCATCCATACCCGCTGGGGGAGGGGGGGATTATCCTCGCATATCACTGCATTTTAAAATTTTGAGTCAGTTTTCTTCTTTTTGTTGGATTTTGAATTTTTAGAGTCGGTATCCTTAGTTTTTCCCTTGTTTTGTGTCGGTGTGAACTTATAAAAAGATGCATGATCTTCAAACTTCTTACTATGTCTCAGATGTTAATATTTCAAGTATGTATGGTGATGATATGTTGGATTAAGTAGAGGACATAGGCTTGAGCATGTGGATTATGACTAGGACGCACTAGAACCTTATTAAGATTGCATAATCACCACCTTTTCTTTTGTTTATCATTATGTCATAATAAATTATTTCTATCCTTTTTGCAATAAAAAGAAAAAGAAAAGGTAGTGAGCTCCAAGTAAAAGATAGTCGAAATAGCACGCGATCTCCGATGTGTGAAATAGAACCGATGGTTCGGTCCTCCATGGCCTATTAAGCAAAGAGTTCATAGTAGCCTGGATCATAAAATGGACAGGTTCTACCCTAAATATAATTTGATCTGGAATATAAAATGGACGGACCTTGCACCCCAAAATGTAAAGGTGTAAAAAGTGTAATAGGATAAAAGGAGCAAGAAAAATGCATGTAGTGTAACTTGAGTGAAGTGTCGTTGATGATTGTTTTCAACACTTTGGAACTTGTGCAGAATTATCATAAGTAGGAAGCATGTTAGGACAAGCTCTAGTCACTTATTTAATCTTTCATTATTGACATTTATATGTCACTTGGATAGAGACATTTTCGGTATAATTTGGAGATTTAGGTGATTGCATTTGCGTAGAGATAAGCATAGTTCAAATCTTGGTGGATACTTGGTACCATTTTTAGAGTCTAGCTAGTTAATTTGAATTGCTTTGAATTTTTGTTCGAGAGTTGGAATCTACGCCCATTGCTTTACGATTGTAGGTACCCAGAGTTAGAGGCTGAGCCGAAGACCACTACCGTCAATCCATCCATACCCGCTGCGTTCGTGAGGAGTTAGCAGTAGCTTACTCGAGGATGATCAAGGTTCAAGTGTTGGGGTTTCATAGGAAGCGCGTAACACATTATTATACGTGGTCATTAGCTCATATATCGAGGAATTTGGCACGTGTAGAGTGCATATTGTCATTATTTAGACCAAGTGAAGCCCAGATACTAAATACGAGGATTTGGATCTTCCGAGGAAAAGACATCCAAAAAGGAGCAAGAAGGAATCGAGGATGCCAGTGGTGCGACCGCGCCTGAATAAGCAATACAGCGCCCTGAGCACGACCACGTCCCGTTACTGCCACCCGCGCCATCCTCGAAGTCCAAAGTTCAATCCACGGCCCAGGACGCGACCGTGCCGACTCGCCCGCGCCAGCACCCATTGATGGGCCGAAAATTCACCGAAACCCCTACTCCTTCCTTGTGCTGCGCTTGGCTTCGGGCTTCCTCCATTTGTAATATTTGGGCTAGGGTTTTTAGTAGGTTAATATTGTCATTTCTGATAAACAGGGAGAGCTTTTGCCTCCTCCCTAATCATCCAATAAATTATACTCATTCAATAATATGTAGTTTAGCAATGGAGCCAGGAGTAGTATCCTAAGAGTTTGTTTGGTTGGTTCGAGCCGCTAGGCTGATTCAATATGAGGTTTCTATTCTTGGTTCTTATTATATTATGTCTCTATTGCTTTACCCTCTTGCTCATATTATCTATTGAATTGAATTTGCATTCTGGATTGATCACCTAGGTTGTTTAGTTCAATTTAATATAGCTAGGGCCTGGTTTATCCTAGTTGGAGAACCTTCCCTACTTAGTAGCACAAATCACTACTTGAACTAGTTGGACTTGCAGGATGTGGATGTTAATAAGGTGTTAGTTTCCAAGGGTGCTATACTTTCCTATCTATTCTTGTACTTAATGCTTCCTAGGAGTTAGTCTTGATAGTTTTAGGGCTATGTTGGTAGGTAAGGTGCTATTAAGGTTACTTGACTTAATTAGCAACTCTAGAACAAGGATTAGGGGCAAATAGAGGACATATAGACATTAGTAGAGATAATACCCGAATTGAGGAACCTAGGACCATTGAATCATGCTAGTAGGTTAGACCAACCATATGAAGTGTTTGTCCCATTTAATTAAAAACAAACAAATTAGTTTTTCCAAAATCTCCCAAATTGTCACTTTTAATAGTTAGTCTCTTTAATATCGTAAAAATTGATTGCTATCGGTTCATTGTGGGAGATGACCCCTACTTGCCTCTCTTCTCTTGTAGAGGAGTGAGAAGGCATATTTTGACCGGACATCCTAATGACACGTCCACCAGGGTCCACCAAACCATGACCTTCACTCACTACACCAAACCTACGCCCCAAGAGTGGCCACCTATCACATAATAGTCCACTACGAGGGCCATAGTTACACCCTCCATATCGCTTGTGAAGTCATCGTTGCAAAAAACATTGTGCATTGAGACAGTTCCACAATTTCCAAATGGTAGTGACAAAGACGCTGCCCCATTTTAAGTTGTTCGTCCCTAGAAGGTTGGTATGCATCCACATTGGAAAGGGTTCCAACTAAAACTCCGACCAGTTCCCCGAAGTTGAAGCTCCGTCCATACTCTTTTACTCTTCCCGCCATCCCGGAAAATGTGGAGTAGCATTTCCGGGGTGTTAGGGTAGTGAATATACTCATCCAACGCCCCCAAATGCCATCTCTTTCGGTCGGCGTGGTGAGAACCATGCGTAGAATTACCTGTCATGCAAAGAGGTGGGCCCTATCTTGCACCCTAGTCCTCCAAATAGCTTTAAATAAAACATATGTCTATATATGTTGCTCACACTTATGTCTATATATGTTGCTCACACTGCGAAGTTACCATCATATATGTGTCCCCCGCCAATACAAGGAGTCTTGGATGTTGCTATCATGTGAAGGTGACTTAGCTGCTAAGAGGACAATAATTTGCATTGGCAACAGAGAACCAAACAAATCCCACTTCCACCTATTCTATGCACTCCAAAATCAGATGATAGTTTTATCTCATTGATCTAGCGGCATGACTCCATTAGCCCGGTTGGAAAGAGCACGGTTAAGGACCCAGACATCCACCC
>NW_027368970.1:0-46037 GCF_046119375.1 Phyllobates terribilis | reverse complement strand
ACGGACTTTGATTATTCTATTGTAATTACACTGCGTGCTTTTTTATATTATATGTGATAAGATTAGAAGATTAGACCTAAAATCTTTTTGCCCGTACTTTTCACCGGTCTTATGTATATCAATATTTTAGCTTATTTGATGAGATTGATTTATATTTCATGTAGGTCTAATTCTAAGTTATTTCATACAATGTTAAATAGGTCTAATTCTAATCAGTGTAACGTCCATATATGTTATACACAACTAAATAGCTTTTTATTGAAAATAGGTCTTAATTTTTTTAAAATGTCCTCAATTACTTTTTCATGACACCACACTAACCATAAATTACATGCAATACCATAATTTCTTAAAAATGCCCTCAATTACTGTTTGGTGACACCCCTAAAAGTTCATTTACATATACGTCGATATTAGATGCTTGGTATTAGATACTTGATATTAGATTAGATAAATATATTAGTTATAGATAGATTAGATTTATATTTTAAAAATCCTACATACTTAATATAATCATATATCAATTTCATCTTTTAATTGGATAACATGTTAATTTCGGTCAAGTTGTTATAATAAGTTAAACTATTAGATTGTAATAATAATTGATATCTTTTTTAGCTAAAGATAATTACTTAGAATTATTGAGTCATTTATTTTTTGAGAGTTAAACTAATGTGAACTACTTGAGTCTTCTTTTTATCTTTTAAGATTAATTAGAAGATATTTAATAGGGTATATTGAGGACATTTATTATTTTTGATATGTGCATGATACTTATATATTAGAAAATTTGATTATAAAATTTTAAAGGTACACATGGAGGTTGTCATGTATATTATTTTGAATTGAAACATAATATTACATATTAAACATTATTTTCAAATAATACAATTGAACTTTGCGATTGTGATTTCTTTAATATGCTTTACACAACATTTGATAAAATGTTTATATAAACATAATATTACATATTAAATATTATTTTCGAATAATACAAGTGAACTTTGCGATTGTGATTTCTTTAATATGCTTTACTCAATATTTGATAAAATGTTTATATTTTTTTATCAGCGGATAAATATTTTTTGTGTAATTTGATACTCGTATGGAATTATAAATTATGTACAAAACTAAGTTGAAAATAATACATTTCTTTTTTAAAATACTCCATTAATTTTTAGTAGGATGAGTTATTGGTCATTTATTATTTTTAAACTCTTATAACTCCTGTGTTAAATGTCATTACTTTGACCAGATGAATTGAATTGTTAAATGCCATTACTTTAGAATTCAATTAGACATTTATTGAAAATGGTACAGCTTAACTATTATATATAATAGATTTGAGTTTTTTACTCCAACGGAAATATCTTTCGGGGACAAAGGGAGTACTATTTTTTTAGCATTTTAAAAAAATTATATATGATAATACTTATAATAATGATCACTAATTACAATTTAATCACGCTTTACATACAAAGAAGAAGAGAAAGGTATCCTAACAACCTTCGATTTTCGTTTTTTTAGAACCTATAGCAGCCCAAATACTAAAATTAGCCTAAATTAAAAGGTCGTGTAATTTCATTATGAAGCAACATAAATAGACGCCAGTATATAATATAATAAACATTTACATTAATTAAAATAAGACCTATTTAAATTTGGATGAAAGAAATATAGGCAACCGCTATAATGCAAACTGCAAAAAATATAGATCAACCTCATCATGCAAGGTAAAATTATCATATCATAATTTTAATATAAAGTTAGAAAAATCAAATACCGTCATTAACATTTTAAGTATTTTTTTTGTTAAAAGGAAAAATATGTATCTTCTTTTATCCCATTAATTACCTCTGTTAACACATCTAACTAATTTTTTATTAAAATAAATAAATTTAACTTCATTAAGCAAAAAAATGAAAAAAGGTTAGGAACAATGTAGTAATCGATGGTTTTGAGGGGAATTGTTGAAATATGTATTCGTTCATTCAATTGTCGAATATGCGTTTGATATATTTTAGGTTAATATTATTTGTAGTTTGGTATAATATCTCTTCCTAAATTAGTATTTTCTATGGCACATGGTTTAATAGGCTTTATTGTGAATAAATGTGTTTTCGCAATAAAAGTTGTAATTGTTACAAATATTTCTTCCCGTATATTAAAATAGGTTAGTAAAAACTGTTGGGTTATAGGAACAAGTAATTCAGTTCCTATCCCGCGTCTCCTCAGTTTTAATAATAACATTCACTTATTCCATTTCATATCTACCTTGAGTGAGACATTGCAGAGTTACGATAGAGCTTCTATTGGAATCATGATCAAGGCTAAATAGCTAGATTATCTTGAATAAAAACAAAGGAACTAAGGAGCTGACTAGAAGGATTTTCCTTATGTCCAACGAAAGCAAGTCCCTTCCAATGATGGATATCTTTGAAAAGTTCTTCGAACAAGAAACTACATACAACCAAAGAAGTAGCAATCAAGGAAACAAGAGGGACTACCTTAAAACTCACTAGAGTCCTAGAGAAGATGAAAACGAAGAGGATGATGACGATGATGGGATCGCCCTGATGGAAAAAATAGTGAAGAATTTCTTCAAGAACAAAACCTCACGAGTTGCTTCTATCTCAAAGAGGGACCTCAAGGACTATACCTGCTACAACTATCAAGAGAAGGGCCATCTGGCAAAGACTTGCACTAAAGTGAAGGTGAAAACCGCTGAACAAAATGCCCTTTTCTCCGTGTGCGGAGATGACATTGATGAAGCTGATCTACACGAAAGCTTTCAATGCATACGCCTCATGGCTAATTCAGAGTAATTGACTTATGAGGTACATTTAACTCCCAATTTTGTTAATCGCCTAAACATCCTAGGTAAAGATGAACTTGTGAACACGATTAAAGGACTACTTGACAATAACAAAACTCTGGAAAAGCAGGCTTTTGAATATGAGGATGAAGTTCAGGAACTACGAAATGAAAGCTTAGAAATGTTTAATAGACTTGCTGAAAAGGAAAAGGCCCTTAAGAAAGTTAGGGAACTAAGCTTAATAACTAAAACCTGCGAGTACTACAAGGGAAAGAAACCTCAAGGGGGATCACCTAAGTTCATAACTAGCAGTATGAAGGTGATATCCAACCTAATTTTAATAAACTTGAAACTATGGCTGATTCCATTAATAAAAAACGGTCAATCAAAATGTCTTTCTACGTTCCAGACTTGGACTAGGTTATGGTTCTAAAAATGAATCCTCTGCTTGTTCTACCGCCGAAGAAAAACTAACTAAGGAGTTAACTGAGATGACTGAGACCTAGATAAGGCCCTTCATGCTTTTAGGAGTAAAAATGAATACTTAGAGAAAAAGATTAAGGTCCTAGAACAACCCTCTAAAGGGACAAAAATTGGTTTAGAGGAGAAAAGGCTTGCACCATGCATGTTAATCAAGCCCAAGGTAAATCTGTTAAATACACCAACTCTAAACATGAAAAGAGTAGGCCCTTTTATCATGGAAAGGAAAAATATGGTTATGTTAAATATAACTCTTGGTGTAGATATTGTGGAAACAATTGACATACGGTTCATAACTGTAGGAAGAAGCAAGCCCGTGATAGTAAGCCCTATAGGTCACGGAATAATAAGAAACATATAGTTAATGACTTGAAACATGCTTCTCATCATGGGCTTGATTCTTTTGGAAGTGCCTTTAAATGTGCTTCTCATTCTGAAAGTCAAGAAAGTCCAACAACTAATAAACCCAGAAAAGCTGAGCTTCTATGGGTTCCAAAAGTTTAAATCTTATCATTGCAGGGTGAAGCGAGTAACAAGGACAAATGGTACATTGATAGCGGTTGCTCCTGCCATATAACTGTCTACAAAGATAATATCCTCCCATTTCAAGTGACTGAAGGTGGCAATATCTCCTTAGTCAATCAAAAAGAGTGGTGGAATAAAAGGACATGAAAAGATCCAGCTGAATGATAGAATTGAATTTCAGATTGTGAATTTGGTTGATAACACGCGCTTCAACTTGTTGAGCGTCGCACAACTTTGTGATGAATGTTCTAGTGAAGTCACTTTCACTACCACCAGATGGTTCGTCAGGAACTCAGCTAACGAGATCATTCTGAAAGGGAAGCTAGTCAATAGCACCTATCATTTTGACTCAAGCTACATTCCCAACAATCGTTTCTGCCTTGCTTCCTTTGAAGATCATTCCTCTCTATGGCATCAATGACTTGACCAAGCGAGTCTACATCTACTTCACAAGCTCCATTCAAAAGAACTGGTCCGTGGTCTCCCTCCTATCAAGCCCGTGAATCTATCATAATGCGCTGACTGTGTGCAAGGGAAACAGGTTTGAAGCTCCTTCAAAGCCAAAAATGATGTCACCTCTAAGAAGCTCCCAGAGCTACTTCATATGGATCTTTGTGGGCCAATGCAAGTTCAAAGCCCTAGTAGAGCTCGCTACATGTTTGTAATCGTTGATGACTTCTCGCGCTTCAATTGGACCTTGTTTTTGCATTCAAAAGATCAGGTTTTTTCACGCTTCTCTAAGCTAGTTCCTTTAACTGAGACCTCACTGTCTCTACCTGTTCGAGCTATACGATCCTACCATGGAACTGAGTTAGAGAATTGAGACATGCTAATCTCTTACGGAGAAAGGGGTATTGGTCATAACTTATCACCCCCTAGAACCCCACAACAAGAATGGCGTTTTAGAAAGGAAGAATTTCACGTTGGTGGAAATGGCCAAAACTATGCTTATCTCAAGTGGATTGTCGTATACTTTTGGTTTAAAGTTGTTAACACTGCGTGCTACATCATCAATAGGGATATACTTAGACCCATTCTTGAAAAGACTCCGTACGAGGTAATCAGAGGCCACCCTCCAAGCATATCCCATCTGAGAGTTTTTGGCTGCAAGTGCTTTGTTCATAACAAAAGGAAGGATAACCTTGTAAAGTTTGATGCAAGAAGTGATGAGGCCATCTTCCTTGGATACGTTCCCTCGAGTAAGCCATATAAGGTATTTAATTAGAGAACAAGAACATTTGAGAAATTTATACATGTTGTCTTTGATGAATCATCTCTCTCCTCCTCAAGCACTATCTCTCATGATCCCTTTCCTGATACAACTACTCATGAAATGTCAACGGAAGCAAGTCCCTCAAACTTAAATCCTCTCGCACCAGCCTTTATCTCCTTAGTTTCCTTGACGACTGATACTGATAGTGATACAAACAAACAAGAAGGGATCAACAACTCTCTTACAAAAATCCCCTCACCTTCAATTGCTCCTCCAGCTCGTGCCTTTCAGAAAAGGGCACTCAACCTCCTTCAAATATCCTAACCCCCTTAGACTTTGGTGTTCGAACCTTCTCCTCCACGACCAATCTATGTGCCTTCAGTTCCTTTGTTTCGCTCCTAGAACCCAAGAACATCAAGGAGGCCATTGTTGATCCTGATTGGGTTGTCGCTATGCAAGGAGAGCTTCATGAGTTTGATAAAAAATAAAGTCTTGTGGATGGTTCCCAAGCCCTTTGATCGAACCATCATTGGAACTCGCTGGGTTTTTAGAAATAAGTTAGATGATTTAGGTGTTTTGATAAGGAACAAAGCTCGATTAGTTGCTCATGAGTACAACCAACAAGAAGTGATTGATTATGATGAGACCTATGCTCTAGTAGCTTGTCATGAGACCATTCATTTGTTGATTGCCTTTGCCTCTCACAAGGGTGGTATTTCAGATGGACATCAAGATTGCATTTCTCAATGGTCATCTAAATGACGAAGTGTATGGTAAACAACCCAATGGATTTGAAGATGCTCAACATCCGTATCATGTCTATTTCCTTGATAAAGCAATGTATGGAATGAAGCAAGCTCCAAGAGTCTGATATGACTGTCTCTTCGAGTACCATCTAGCCAATAACTATTGAAGGGGGATAATAGATAAGACGCTCTTCCTTCAGGAACTTTGCAACAACATCCTAGTTGTTCAAGTATATTTAGATGACATCATTTTTTATCCCACTAAAATATAGCTGGTAAAAAAGTTCAAAGATGTCATGAGTAGCAAGTTCCACATGAGCTTGATAGGGGAACTGAATTTCTTTCTAAGGCTGCAAGTTGTGCAAAAGGATGAAGGTATACAGATTCGTCAATAGAAATACTTAAGGGAGATCTTAAAGAAGTATGACACGGAATCTTTTAAGCCATTACATACTCCCGTATCTACATCGACTAAGTTAGACGTTGATTTAAATGGTCCTTTGACAAATGAGACTGTCTAGAGAGGCATGGTGGGTTCCCTTATGTATTTGACTGCTTCTTGACCAGATATTGTCTTTCCCCTAAGCCTTTGTCTCAGATTTCAATCCGATCCAAGAGATTCACATGTCACCAACATCAAGCGAATCTTTCGCCACTTGAAGGGAATTGATAACCTTTATCTATGGCATCCTAAACATTTTGATTTTACTCTTGTTGGATATACAAATGTTGATTATGCAGGTTACTTGCTTGATTGAAAGAGCAACCCCTGAATGGATCAGTTCTTAGGCCCCCGCCTCGTATCTTGGGGCTCCAAGAAGTAAAACTCCATCGACCTCTCAACCACTGAAGCTGAGTATATAGTCATTGCATCTTGCTGCACTCAACTCTTGTGACTTAAGTAGGCAACTCTCAAACCCCGGATTCTCAATGGGTGCCCTGGAGATAAGGTGTGATAATACAAGCGCAATCAATATTTCCAAAAACCTTGTGCATCACTCACGGACAAAGCACATTGACATTCATCATCACTTTCTCCATTACCATGTGAAGAAGAAGAATATTGAGCTCACTCACTGCCGGAATAAGGATCAAATAACTAATGTTTTCACCAAGGCCCTGAACAAGGAAACATTTATCAACTTAGGACTTAGTTTCTTACCTGTAAAGCCTATTCCCTTAGAGATATTCGTCTCTCGTATACTCTGTGTGATGCTATTAGAAAATCCTTGTTAATTACTCTCTTGAACTACACTATTCCTTGATGATTTGTGTACCCTTGCATTCTCTCTCTTTCAAGCCATGAAAAATAAGCAAGATAATTGCTTCTTAACCACATAAAGCAGCCCCCCCACAGATATGATTCGTGCTTATGAGCTAGTCCCTCAACTTGATCTTTGTGTCTTATTCCCTATGACCATTAGTCCACACCTATGAATATTCACTTAGATAACAAATTGTCTTACCTGGTTTTAATTGAAAATGCATATGTACTTATTTCTTGAGTGACTTTTTCCTTTCAATGAGGTCGCGATGATTCATGTTCATGAGCAATTCATGTTCAGAGTTCCTTTCCCAGTCCCCAGAATATAGCTGTTGCAGATACTAAGTGTAGATGCCCAAGACCTCGATGAGCCAACACTTCTCTCAAGGGGCTGGAAATTCACTCTTGCTGTCCTCGCCAAGGGTAGAGATGGTTGAACACTCTAAGATTCCTGAGTATTCGTCGATTGCCTTAGTTTGTCCTTGTGGAAGTACCTGCACGACCAAACCCAAGGGAAGGGGGGGGGGGCTTTCTATGCATTTGCTCCTCGACGCTCAAGTCAGTATAGGCTCAAAAGAGGGGATAAATAGTATTTAGGGTTTGTGAGAGAATAAGACAAAGCAACGTTTTCTAGCTCTGTATTTTGGTAGAGTGTTAGTACGCTAGAAATGATATCTCCTTTTCATTCTAGATTCTATAGTATTTATATGAGAGAGTTTCTTGGGCCTTTAATTCATGACCCTTTCTCTCTTTTATAAGAACAAAGCCCATCGGGATTAAGACAAGGCCACATAATCGTCCCCAACATCCAACCTCACAGGTCCCTCGAACAATCGTGGGTTCGAGGGTCATATGCCTTCGTTGGTCGAGGTGAGATTTCGTAGGCCTGTGAAAAATCCTGGTGGCATTGCTCGATGAGGGATTTAGTTTTACTTACCTGTGGTGTTGCTTCTCGGGCTCCTGCTCGTCTCTCTCCTAAGATTTCGTCCCCTCGCGCCATCTTTTGAATTCATTTTAAAGGTAACGACATTTGGGCAGGCGTTCTCTATGCGCTCGCCACGTGTCGTGCTAAGGGCATCCGACGTTCCAACTTCCCCTTCCTTATAAAGGAGACATTCTTTGTTCTTTTAACTTTTTACCGCTTCTCACTTTTCTCCCCATTTTCTCTCTTTCTTCCCAAGCTTTCTTGTTCTTCTTAGGCGACGCTTCTATCCCCCTCCATTGGTGTTAGCGGCCTTTCTCCGACTCCGATCATCTTCTCCAGCCCACCCCCTCGGCTCTATTATGGATATCGATGGTGAATCTCGTCTCTCTCTTGCCTGAATAACTCTATTTGCTTGAATTTCCCGTTTACTTGAATTTCTATGTTAGTGTAGTCGTTTGCGATTTCTTTCCTTCTTCTCTCTGTTGGGGTGTTCCAACCCCTTTGTTTGTTTGTATAAAATGGGGAACACGGGTTGGGCGGTCTTTGTTGCCGGTAAATTACGCCGGTGGTGCACAATCCTGTCCACCCCGTCTTACCAAGATTAATGGTGGGGAGAAATATTCCCCGCCATTAAAGCCCTTACGTCATATTCTCTCTTGTTAATGGTGAGGATTTTTGAAACTTTTTTTGGGAAAACTTGTTGTCCCTGTCAGAACCCCCGTCGCCCATCTAATTGCTAATAAATGCTATTGTGCGGCTCTTTGCGTAGGATTTTACCCTTTCTCTTTTCTTATCATTTCTCCTTTCCTTTCTCTTCTTCTTTTTTTGCTTTTCGGGGTGCCTCGCGAAGGTTCTGTCTGCTCGTCCTCTTCTTATCGATGAGAGCTTGTAATGAGATATGCTCTATTTCTCTTAGCGAGGCAGCTTATAAACCGGGAACTAACCTTTCCTCTTTTGTCGCAGCACGTAGTACTTCTTTAGTCTGAGACTCGGAAGTCATCATCCGAGAGTCGAGCTCCCTAGAAGAGAGCTCCTCTTTGTCATGACATCAACCCGTGATTCCTGGGGGCGGTAACCCGGAGGACCGATCAACCGACGAGGCGGGCCCGAGCACTCATACAGACATTTCTCATCCTACGATGATCATTTATGACACCTTCCCGCCGTCACCGAAAAGGACAAAGCCCGAGGACGTCGCGGTCCCCGTAGTGGTGCCAGCCCGAGCCCCCCGGTGATAATTCTCGACGGGTCGATCTCCCCGGTCCCATGCAGGCTCCCGGGTTTCAATATGAAGGTCACGGCGTCAGTCACCTGGCAGACTATGCAGCCGAATTTCCTTTCCTGCATGGACCACTATTACTCTCCCGATCACCAAGGGGCAGATGCTCGACGATTATGGGTCATACTTTCCCATTAGTCGACATGCACTTTGAGCAGGCTTCCGTCTCCCGATTCCTCAGTTCATCAGAGACATTCTCGACAAGCTAAGCCTGTGCCCTTCCCAGATTCACCCTAACTTTTGGAGGGATATGATGACACATCAACTTCGGTGCCAATAGATTGGCTATACGCCCTTTGCTCACCTCTTCCAAGCATTGCACAAACCTCACAGCTATTTGTGGGGCCTCGTCTCTTGTTCTTGCCAATACATTCCTCATTACAAGATGTCTGGCAATGAGACGGGTTGGCCTCATCGATGGATCTTGGTGAAGCTTCCCAAGGAGCACCGCATGAACCATAGTGTCCACGTATCTGGATGCCATGAGTGGTCTACTTTGTACAGTAGCGAGCAGATCGAGAGGACTAGGAACGATTTTTTTCGTTCCAAAAATCGGGCCCGAATGTTTGTAACGATATTGTAACTATTGACTTCCTCGCTCAAAGAGGGTTTTAGCTTGATTCCTCCTCCTCATAGTAGGGGTTTTCTTTCTTAGAAGCTTTCTTTATATTTGTTAACATGTACTGTGTTATGTCTAACTTGTTCCTTGTGTGGTGCAAATTCGACCTTTACCTTTTTTAGCATAGTGGAGGATGAGGACCACGTGGTCCCACCACACCATGCTCCTCCCAACGTGGTGGTGACACTCTCGAGCTCTGGGGATCCGCCGCTAGCGCCTCCAACGACTGCGATCATCGCCGAGGACTCTATCCTTCCTTTTGACCAGCTAAAACGTAAGAAGGGCTCCTCTTCAAAGAACTCTTCACAGCCTAGCAAGAGAAGGCACACAAAGAAGTAGGTGGCTGCGCCGATGGCCCCGAGGAGTTCTAGCTCCCCGAGCGCCACGGGGGACCTCTCTAGTAAAAGCTCAGGTTGTTTCCTGCTAATGCTCGAGCTTGCGCGCCAGGCTATGGCTCGAGCTATCCTTGTGCCGTACCCTCTGCCGATGATTATGAAGATGATGGATGATGGCTCTATCGAGGAGGCTCAGCTGCTGGATGGGGTAAGTTGACATGGTTATATGGTTTGAGTTGTTGTCCTCGTTCGATTCTCACTTTTGGCTTCTTTCTTCTCCCCAGGCCGTGCATTTATGTATGGCGGTGATGTCAAAGTCTCTGAGCAGTTCTCGACAAGCCACGGGAAAGCTAACAAGGAGTTATGACGAGTTGAGCAAAACGGTGGACGAACTGAGGACGAAGGTCAGCAAGCTCCAGGAGGATGCGGAGAACGAGAAAAATTGCTACAAGCTTCTCTCTGCGAGACTGATAAGCGTATCAAAGATCAAACTTTCGAGATAACCCTTGGTCTTGAGAGAACGCTGAAAGAACATGACGAGAAGGAGTCCCTCGCTACCGAGATCCATATGTTGAAGGATGCCCAGGAGTCGATGCTTGCGTAGGCTCGTCAGGAGGCGGTGGACGACTATGCCTCTGGTCACCGTGAGGGTTCACTCTAGCGGTTCCTTGCATAGTACCAAGTAAACGTCTTATGCAAGGTGGCAAAGCTCCAAGAAGCCGAGAAAGGGTTTCCAAATTTCTCTATCGATGGCAAGAAGATGTACGATTACGCCTTTATCCCTTCCAAGTACATTCATGCTCCTCTTGGCGCCAATGTTCAGGACAACAAAAAAACACTTGAGGGGTGGGCCATCACTACCGTTCCTAAAGCGAGTGCTGCTACTCCCGTCTGAGAGCGCAAGGTGCCGAGCGGTCCAATGATTTTGGAGAAGGTGAAGCGTTCCAGGAATGTCGTGAAGAAGACTGCCTCGGAGGCTGCTCCTCCACCTCCTCCTCCATCGTCAAATGCGTCTTGATATCATCTCTATTTATAAACAATGCTAACATTTCTGGCCTCGAGGGGTCTGTAATATGATACTTGGAATTTGTTTTTTTGTATTGAATTGCCTAATGCTTGGATTGCTTTTTTCCTTAGTTCTCTCTTAGTTGTTTTGTAACTTACTTTCTTCCGCAAACCATTCCTACTAACCCTTGCCTTTTTGACCATATGACTTTGGCGTGTGCGAGAAAAGGTATAATAGGAGGTTGCGGGCTCAAATACTCGACGATATAAGTTGTGAAAGTATACTTCTGAAATCTCATTTGCAACGTTGGAAAAACATTATGCCTTACATGCATACTACCATAGTTGAGTGAATTACGTAAAAGAAAAATGAGATATGCAAATAACATGAGTCATTCAGTTTACTACATGTGAGTATGTAGGCTTCTTGCTCTAGCTATCTGTCATGCATCGTCGTGCGTGCATGTGCATAGCTCTATCTCTTGTGTTATATTGGGTTTTGTTTGTGCCATGCATGGTGGAGAAAATGTCCTTGTGACATTGTGTTATAATGTTATTGCTAATCGTAATGATATGATCATTTTTACTATAACATGTGTTTTGACATACATTAGCTTAGGCCGTGGCTCAACTTCTAGGGATTGCGTTGTGTCGTTGTGATATTCTAGTTCGACATGTGGATTAAATGGAACTTGGTGTTTATGAACGTCGAATCACGTTAAATGTCATGAGATTGTGAAGGTTGTTACCTTGATTGTTGCTTGTGAGTGGCTCGAGGCTCCATGGCTTGAGGATGCAGTCCAAGCTGTCATGGTTGCTCTTGGCTGGATCGAGGCCTTGTGCCCCAAGGACGCAATCCAAGCTGATATGGCTGCTCGTGACTGGCTCTAGACTCTCTTCTCTCGACGACGCAGCCCAAGCTGGTATAGTTGCTCGTGACTGGCTCGCGGCTCTTTGCCCTCAAGGACGCAATCCATGATGGGTACTTGATTGCTCGTGACTGGCTTGAGGCCTCGTGCCTCAAGGACGCAGTCCGAGATGGGAAGGTTTCTCATGAATGGATCAAGGCCTTGTGACTCAAGGACGCAGTCCAAGATGAGTGGGTTTCTACTACGGAACAAGTAACTGTGCGTTAGGGTTTCAAATGTTTACGTGGGAATGAACGTATATTGGTTCAATAGTCATACCGTATTTGGTCGAGTGAGTTTGGTTTTCTCACTTGCACCTTTATTCATCATTAAGGCCTCGACGAGCCTTAACGCGTTGCCTCGCCTATCATATATCATTTGTGTTATTGTTTTTGGTAGTTAGAAGATGTATGATGTGAGATTAAGCATGCATTAAATGTTAAAGAGGTTTTGGTGAGAGGTTACGTACCTTGAGCAAGGCATCTGAGTTCTATGGGTAGTACTTTCAGAGAAGTATCACATTCTATGAGTTTGCGATGCGGTTCCCAGCATAATCCTTGAGCTTTTATGCCCCCGGATCTATCTCGTCCTCGACGATGTAAGGCCATTGCCAGTTTGAGTCCAACCTACCCCCTTCTGTCTTTTGCATTACTAAGTCTCCCTTTACGAAGCTGCGAGGCTTGATTTTCTTGTTGTAATAATTTTCCACATCAACTTTATGATTTGATTCCCTTATGGTTGCATGCTCTCGGGCCTCTTCTCGAAGCTGTAACTCTTGATTCATCTTCTTGTTGTTTTCATTCTCATCGTATTGTATGATTCAATCTGTTGATTAAATGTGCTCTACCGGTACCACGACCTCAACACCATAAGCGAGCGTGAATGGTGTTTCTCATGTGGCCTCCTTTATTGTTGTTCTGTTTGACCACAATACGAGAGGTAGCTTATCGGCCCACAGGCCTCGGGCGCCATCAAGCCTTTTCTTTAGGTCTGTTACGAAACTTTTATTTGTGGCCTTGACTTGTCCATTGCAATGAGGGTGTGCCACATATGCAAATTTCAATCTGATCCCGATGTCTTTACACCACTCAACGAGCTTGGGTGTGTTGACATGAGGGCCCTTGTCTGTTACTATATCTTGTGGCATCCCATACCGGCATATTTTATTTTTCCACAAGAATTTTTGCACGGCCTGGACGTTCGTGCGAGCGAGTGGTATGGCTTCTATCCACTTGGTGAAGTAGTCAATGGGCATAATGATGAATTCGAGCTGGCCTGGTGCCTTGGGTGAGAAAGGAACCAAGAAGTCTAGTCCCTATATGGCTATGGGCACAACCCTTCCATGATCTTCATTTCTACCCCCAGTTGGTGGAAGGCCGATGCGTGTGCTTTGCATACTTTGCATGATCGTGCGATGCTCATCGCATCTTCGTGCATGGACAACAAAAAATGTCCATGCCTTAGTGATTTGAATACCAAGGACCGCCAATAGGCGTGCATCTCGCATAACCATGTGTGTAGCTCGACGAGCATTTTCTGACCCTCTTCATGTGACAAGAATCTCAATTCTCATGTCATTATCTCCTTTTTGTATAGCTCGCCCTGGCATGTGAAGAACCTCATGTCCTTGGTCTGTAGCCGTTTGCGTTCTCGGGGATCCTCTAGAAGTTTCTCCTGGGAGAGATACTGCAGTATAGGGGTTCGCCAATCGTTCCCTGGGTTGTTGATGTTCATCATTTCTAACTGTTTTGAGATTGATTTTGTGGTGGCGGTGTTGTACTAGATGGGCCTGGTTTTGCCTTCTTGTTTTGCATCGATTAGCTTGGCTCGAGATGCAAGTTTTGCAAGGCCATATTCTTACTCATTCTCGTGCCATGATATGGCGGTGATGAGGAAGTGTATGAACATACTATGTAGTCGTGCTACGTGGGCTTGGTATTGAGGTAATGTACCAGTTCGTGTCTCGTAGACCCCATGTACATATTGAACCATCACCTCTGAGTCATAGAAGCATTCGATCTCTTCCACTTCGTCCTCAAGGGCTATCTCGAGCCCGATGATCAGTTCTTCTTATTCTGCTTATCTGATGATAGTACCCCCTCGAGAGTTTGATCCTACGCTTATCTGATGGCCGTGAAAGGGGCCAAGTAGGGTGTTGTAGGGCCCATGTACTCGTGGTCCCATGTACTGCTCGTGGCTTTGGAACTCTGGCATATTGTGGGTTTACATGTTATAACGTGGTCCAGGGAGGGTGGGAGGAAGGGCATGTGGTACGTAGGCTTAATGGAGTCTCAAGGGAAGATGCCGAGGCTCGTGTGGATTGGGTGGTAAGTGTTGTGGTATATAGACTTCATGGAGTATCGAAGGTGGATGCCGAGGCTAGTACACAGGTGTATGAGCTCGAAGTGGGGGTGCTCGGGGCTCGTTGGGTTCATAAGGCCTTTCACAAGGACCATTTTCGTATTTGGACGGGGCGGAGTGACGACCCGGACCGAGCGGTCGGCCATCTTGTCGAGGTTGAGCCTCAAAGTGTGCGAGCTCATGCTCCCGAAGAAGTTGTGCTTCCCTTTCCAACTGGGCCTTTGTTTGCTCGTCTTGGAGATGCTGTCTCTTGTCCTCTTCTTGACGAAGCCGTTGTTCCTCCTCCTCATGTTGTCTTTTGTGTTAGGTCAAGCTAGTATTGCTTTACCTCAGTTTCTCTAGTTTTAATGATAACAAACACTTGCTTTAACATCTACATTGAGTTTACTCAGTACAGGTACTTAGGAAGCGTATGGAGTGGAGCAGAGCACGGAAAGCAAGTCGCGAATGAATCAGAGGTCGCAACTATATACCGAAGGTCGCTTCCATGACAGAGAAGGTCGCGACAATCACAGACAAGTATTTGTCTAGTCTAAGATGTTGCAAAGTCTAAGCTGTAAAGACTTATCAACGAAGAACACTAGTGCCAAGCATAGAAGATAGTCGCGAAAGCCATTGGAAGGTCGCTGCAGACAATATACCATCAAAGCGACCTCAAGACTATAAGACGAAGCGAATTGCCTTCGACACTTGGCAGATCGGAAGATACTAGAGCGTGTCTCTCACGTTTTAGTAGATTCGTTTAGATACGAAGTGATACAAGTATCTAGCCAAACATTATCTTTTAGCATTATTTTATCTTTTAAGTTGAGTATCTATCTTCTATAACTAGAAGATTTAGTTGTTATGATTTAGATTTTATCTTTATGATTTAGTAGATTCGATAGACCAGATGTTAGATGGTCTATATATATTAGAGATAGCATTTTCGTCATGTGTTGACGAAGAGAGGCGAAACCAGGCATTTGTGAACGTGAGAGAGAGAGATAGTATAGTTGCTTTAGAGATCTAGCTTACTTAGAAGTTTTATTGTGTATGAAACTAGACTGTAACTAGGATTGATAAGCAATATACGAGTTTGTTTGCAAAACATTGTGTCTTCAAGTTTATTTCCGCACATTAAAGATCCTTACGATCAACAAATTTAACTTGAGACCACAAGGTCGCTCTAGTTGCGACCTAAGCAAAGATCAACAATCCTACAATTGGTATCAGAGCAGGAACCGTTCTGTAATCAACCATGTCTTCCTCGACTCCAACTCACGGACAAACTCTCAACAAGCCACCTCTACTAAAGAAAGGCGAACTCGACTGGTGGATCGAAATGCACAAGACTTGGATCAAGCAGATGGACGCTCAATGCTGGAACGTCATCGAATTAGGAGATGAAGAAATCCCTCAAGATATCACCAGAAGCGCGATGGACGCTGCCTACTACAGGAAGATTGAAGTTAATGCCAAAGCTTGCCAGATGATCTTCGTCGGCCTACAACGCCATGATGTTGACAAGGTAAAAAGTCTCCCTACTGCCAAGGAAATCTGGGATACAATCATAGTCATTCATAGAGGAAGTGAAGACATGAAGCACAACAGGAAATTCGTGTTACAACGCGAGTTTCATGCCTTCAGACAACTTGAGAATGAAAGCGTCCTTGATTGCCAGTCGCGATTCTTCGTGCTCACAGATAAGCTAACCGTTGCTGGCCACATCATCCGAGAGTATGAGAATACACTCGCTGTCATACACGCTATGAGCAACAAGTTTGAAATGGCTAGGAGTATAGCCTTAATGTCTGAAGAAACCAAAGCTCTTCCAGTAGCCAAGATCTTTGGGAAGTTCTATGATCAAGAAGAAGGCAACAAGCTGAGATCTTTGTCAAGAGGAAGCGACACAAAACAAGTCGCTTTGAAGCTGTCAAAAGTTCTAAACAGGATGGAGAACCAAGAAGAAGAAGAAGATGATGATAAAGACGTAGTCTTAATGACCAAGATGGTCAAGCGATTCTTAAAAAACAAGAAAGGAACCTTACCCTCCTCATCTGACCCCCAACGCGACCTCAGCAGCTACACCTGCTACAATTGCCAGCAAAAGGGGCATCTAGCAAGAGACTGCACCAAGCCAAAGGTTGAGCAATCTGAAAAGAAGGCACTCATGACCACTTCTGCATGGGGAGATGATGATGATGATGCAGACTTACATGAAGGGTTCACAGGCTTATGTCTAATGGCTGGAGAACAAAGTTCTGAAGACTCCGAGGTATCAATCTCACTCCCTAATAGCTTCACTAAAAAGATTCACATGCTTGATAAACCTGATTTAATCAATATAATTCTAGGAATAATAGAAGAGAGCGAGCGACTACAAACTGAAAATGATAGCTATGAAAAGGAAATAGAAGATCTTCATGCTGAATGTTTAGATTTATCTACTAGGCTAGCAAATAAAGAGATAGACTTTCAAAAGGCTAAAGAAACAACCTTGTTAACCAAGGAGTGCTTGGGATGCAAAGGTAAAGCGCTTACTAAAGCGTTTACACAAGCACCTACTCCTGTTTCTATGGCAAGCGAAAGCCTACTTGAAACTAATGACCTAATAAAAAGGGTCATCCTTGATGTCGCTGGTATTGCATCCCTAATTGAAAAGCAATCAGTTAATCAAACAGTGTTTGTTAAAGCGAGAGGGCTTGGCTATGAATCTGATGATAATGATAAATCCTCATCCATGCATGAGAAATTAGCCAAGGAAACTCGTTGAAAAGGCTGACGTGTTGGATAAGGCTCTTCAAGCTTGCAAAAGCAAGAATGAGTTCTTAGAAGACAAAGTGAAAGTCTTGGAAAAACCCCAAACATAAGTCAAAATGGTATCATGGGGAAAAAGCTCATGCCATGTATGTATCACAACCCCGAGGGACTCACGAGGTCAAGGGGTGCACCAAAAATGCAAAGCCCTTTAGACCAGGACGTGGAAAATATGGGCGAGTGATCTATTACGACTGGTGTAGATACTGTGGTTTCAATGGTCATACAATCTATAACTGTAAGAAGAAACAGGCTCGTGACAACAAGCCTTATGTTTCTCCTTGCAATGATATTGCTCATGAACATGAATCATCGCGACCTCAGTACCAACACCAGCGACCTTCAAATCATACCAAGCAATATGATAATTATCACCATAGACATCAGAACATTCATCAGACATATCAAACCCAAGCAAATCAACATGCTAAACCTAGACCTAAGATAAAACAGAATGCTAGGATCAACTCTAATCATAATGAATCCTATGAAACTGCTCCCATGACCTTCAATATCATTCATGCTGATGGGACTCGCTCCAAAGCGACACACGATACTAATTCACCCAGTAAAGCCGAGCTTCATTGGGTACCAAAAGTTTGAATTTTTCTTGCGTAGGTTGGAAGTGCTAAGGAACGATAGTAGTTATACAATGGCTGCTCTTGCCACATGACAGGCTTCAAAGAATATTGAATTAACTCATTGTAGAACTGAAGAGCAAGTGGCGGATATTTTCACCAAAGCCTTGAACAAGGATCAATTTGTCAATCTAAGGCTCCTTCTGGGAATGATCCCCTTCACATAAGCGACCTACGTATGTAAGTTCCCTCTACTCTGACTAGAACTATCTGCTTATATATTGATATTGGGAACTTATGACTCGCTTGAAATGACTGGAAAACTTTAGCATTCGCTTTAGTCTCTCGCATGCTCTGGTTGATGCCTTTGTGAAATAATTAGGTGAATCTTCGCGACTTTATAGATCTTGCTAGAAATTATGGACCTGCATGCTCTTCTTTGAAATCCTATGAACATAATCACATTGATCGCTTCTTATCCCATTACAAAGCCCAGCGAGATATGATATGTGATTATAAAGTGCCCCTAGCCTAATCTCGTGTAACGTTCCCTATGACCCTCATAGCTCACAACTGGGAATATCCACTTGATGTTAAAGTCCTACCCTAATTTGCAAATTGCATATGCATATGTACTATTCTATGTGTTTTTGTCCTTCAATTTTAAATGTATGCATGTGTCTATCCCAACTAGGACTGAGAGTGAATAGACTAGGACCTCTATATTGCTAAATCTTAAACAGGTACGCGTGTTTTGGGTCCGTTGTGATATCGCTTGTGCTATTTGGAAGTCGCTTCGTCGCTACAGGGTGTCGTGAACCATATCTCTGTCGCTACCATAGCGACCATACCTGGCATATCTTCAACGATGAGCGACTTTGCACCCACATACTGACTAAGCAGCGCATTCGCCGCCTTCGCGACCTTCACGATCCAGAAAAAGCTACACCACCTCCTTCCCCAATGAAGTTCAAAGCGACTTCCAGCAAGGGAAAAGGTAAAATGGATGAAGTCGCTGAAGACGTCTCTGCCTACCCCCTGCCAAGCTCTGAGCTGCCCATCGCAGGCGATCTGATAGCCGCGTTCCTCCAGCAGCAAGTCACACACGAGAAACTGCTGCAGTCAAATGAGAACATTCTGGACGCGCTAATACCAATCAATAAAAATGTGTGCGCGACTCATAACCTGATCCAGTTTCTTCCCACTGAGCAACGCCAAGCCTATTTAAAGGCATGGGCGGAATAACACCATCACAAGAAGCACCAGCGACTACAGCCCCAGAGCAACAAAAGGTCGCGACAGCCTCGGAACACGCTGATCCTGTTGACGAAGAAGCAACTTAGTTGTCTTTTTCTTTTTCATGTTCCGAGTCCTTTTTAGTCTCTTCCTTAGGTTAATCTATCCAGTTGCTTTTTGGGTGCGTAGTCGAAATGAATATAAAAGTATGCTTTGCTCGTTTTTCCCTACTTGCTCTATTATCTTGCCTAGTTATAACTTAGTTCATTTCTCTTAGGCATCTTATAAATCATTCCTCTAGAGAGTAGATCATGATAGCCGCCTTAGTTCCCTAATCATATATCTGCATGACTTTTTCAATGATGTCAAAAGGGGGAATAGACCTGGCATACCGGTTGCTTAAGTAAGGGGGAACTATTACCATAAGAAGCGACCTATGGAAACACAAAGCGATACTTGATCAAGGTAAAGTGTTACTTATCACTGCTTCTCTAAACATGTTCATACATTAGAAGATTCAATAGTTCTCTAAACATGTTGCCTTAAATATATGTCATGTCTTATATAGTTTGTCATCATTAAAAAGGGGGAAATTGTTAGGTCAAGCTAGTATTGCTTTACCTCAGTTTCTCTAGTTTTAATGATAACAAACACTTGCTTTTAACATCTACATTGAGTTTACTCAGTACAGGTACTTAGGAAGCGTATGGAGTGGAGCAGAGCACGGAAAGCAAGTCGCGATGATCAGGAGCAGGTCGCTATGCATGAATCAGAGGTCGCCACTATATACCGAAGGTCGCTTCCATGACAGAGAAGGTCGCGACAATCACAAACAAGTATTTGTCTAGTCTAAGATGTTGCAAAGTCTAAGCTGTAAAGACTTATCAACAAAGAACACTAGTGCCAAGCATAGAAGATAGTCGCGAAAGCCATTGGAAGGTCGCTGCAGACGATATACCATCAAAGCGACCTCAATACTATAAGACGAAGCGAATTGCCTTCAGCACTTGGCAGATCGGAAGATACTAGAGCGTGTCTCTCACGTTTTAGTAGATTCGTTTAGATACGAAGTGATACATGTATCTAGCCAAATATTATCTTTTAGCATTATTTTATCTTTTAAGTTGAGTATCTATCTTCTATAACTAGAAGATTTAGTTGTTATGATTTAGATTTTATCTTTTTGATTTAGTAGATTCGATAGACCAGATGTTAGATGGTCTATATATATTAGAGATAGCATTTTCGTCATGTGTTGACGAAGAGAGGCGAAACCAGGCATTTGTGAACGTGAGAGAGAGATAGTATAGTTGCTTTAGAGATCTAGCTTACTTAGAAGTTTTATTGTGTATGAAACTAGACTGTAACTAGGATTGATAAGCAATATACGAGTTTGTTTACAGAACATTGTGTCTTCAAGTTTATTTCCGCACATTAAAGATCCTTACGATCAACAAAGTTAACTTGAGACCACAAGGTCGCTCTAGTCGCGACCTAAGCAAAGATCAACGATCCTACATTTTGGTTTCTAACCACCGTTCGTACTTGTTATACTCGGCGATGTTTGCACTAATGTTTATATTCCGGATCCGATAGGTGTTGTCCCCCCCCCCCCCCCCACAGAAGGCCGGGAGCGTTGGCTGCCCGAGAGCTAGCGTTTAGCCGTCTGCTCGATGCGCTATGGCAGCTTGCTATCATGGTACTCTTGGTTTGTTGAAGTGTGTGAGCAAGAACCCGCGATCGGTGCAAGTGTTGATGCCCAATACCTTGACGAGGCAACACGTCTCTCGAGGGGATGGAAATTCACTCTTGCTGTCCTCGCCAAGGGTAGAGCTGGTTGAACACTCAAAGAGTCTTGAGTATTCGTCGATCGCCTTAGTTTGTACTCATGGAAGTACCTGCACGATCAAACTCAGGGGAAGGGGGGGGAGGCTTCCTCTGGATTTGGCTCTCAGACGTTCAAGTCAGTCAAGGCTCAAAAGAAGGGATAAAATAGTATTTATGGTTTGTGAGAGAATAAGACAAATCAACGCTTTCTAGCTTTGTATTTTGGCAGAGTGTTAGTACGCTAGAAATGATATCTCCTTTTCATTCCGAATTCTATAGTATTAATATGAGAGAGTTTCTTGGGCCTTTAATTCATGGGCCCTTCTCTCTTTTATAAGAACAAAGTACTTGGGATTAAGACAAGGCCACAGAACCCCAACACTGAGTTCCCAAGAGATATTTTCCAAGATTTGCTCTGTGATCGTTGAAGTTTGTGATCGTTGAAGATGCTTAGATTTTAATCCCATCCCCCTTCACCGACACTCTCACCGCCTTCTTCAATCTTTCACTAAAATCTATCAAATCTCTACCCTGTCTTCAAATTACCATACCTTTATACTCATCTCCCATCTTACTAGCTTCAAATTTTACTCTCTCTCAACTCCCTACTCAAAAAAATGGCAAGCTCCTCAAACACTAACCAGGCCGCCAAATGCATTGAGCCCGCAGAATACGTTGAGTTTCTTGCATTGAAGAAAAGGATGCAAGAAGCTCAAGCCCATACAGAAGCTGAAGCCAAGGCACAAACCCTTTTTTCTCCCACCATCTCCATCGCGATTCTTGAAACTATTGCCCCTACAATCACCACCACCACAAATTTCGTCTCGCCTCCACCTCCATCTACCAAGGCCATTTCTCCTTATCCTATCACCATCAAGTGAAAATCTCGCATCAGCTCACAAAAGAGCTTAACCCTATCCAACAACGCATCGCAATCTGAGTCCAGCTACTCCAAGAAATGAGAGCTAATCGAACTCACAAAGATTGGGGCCAAAGAATTGGCCACCAGCACAGACTTGGCAATCTGTGAAGGGAACAAGTTGCCGAAGCCCACTCTCATTCTCGGAAATTGTGGTAGCGTGTCTCGCCAGTCGCACAAAAGGCCACTTACTACAGGCCTCTCTTCTGCAGCCATGAAATCAAAAGGTACTTCTCCTCCCACTCTCCCCTCTCAAAAGCCCTTGACCCCTTCCCCCAATTGGAGGCTCTATCGGCTCCAAGGTCTCCATGTCACTGGCTATATCGCTGCCACCTGCCTCTGACAACTTCTAGACGTGCTCCATCATAGACAAAATAATCATTTGAGCAGGGTTTTGGGAAACCTTTGATTCAAAAGAATTTGACATCGCCTTCACAGTGGCGACTCTTGAGAGCATTTGCTGGTCTGAGCTAGAGCACGAGCCATTCTTTGTCAATACTGACGAATTTTACTCAAACCTAAACCCTATGACCCTATCCCTTGGCCAAACTACATCGTTCGCCTTCTTCCTTGGGGCGATGAACCTTTCACAATCTACGCAAAGTTGGTGGCCAAGGTACTTCGATTCTCTACTGGAGATGGATACTCAGCACTTCCCAAGAATTTTTGGTCCCCCTCGAGAGGACTATGAATTCCCTAAAGAAGAAGACGTCGTTGAGGAAAAAGCTTCTTGAACTCAGTTCCTTTGTCATAACTCTTAGAATCCCTAGGATTTCTCTGCTTATTTTCCTATTTTTTATGTGAGCTGTGTGATTTTGCTATATGAATATAAAGTTTGATATGATGCTATTTGATTCTTGCTTTATGCTTTCATTGGGATCTATACTTGAAATTTCTTTGCTTATCAACCCATTCCATTAGAGAGACATGTTTAGTAAATTATTCTTAGTTCCCTTGTTTAACATTTAGCATGCACTTTTTCAATGATGTAAAACGGGGAATTAATCAGCCATATCAGGGTGTTTTATTGAGGGGAACTGGACTGGGAGTTAGCTAAAGGAAAAATTATGGGGCATTGTTCTTTGTCCAAGGGGTAATTATCACTATTTGTTGGTTATAGGAACTATCCCTTAGTATCTATAAATTATACTCTCTCAGTTTTAATAATAACAAATATCTTTATACACTAATGTCTACATTGAGTGATGTATTTCATGATAGCAATAGGCCTTCGAGCAAATTAGGTGATTAAAGTAGTGGAATCAACGAGCTTAAGATTGCAAGCTGAAGCGAGTTAAGCGAGAAGCATAGCTCTAAAGGCGCTTTACTAGAATGAAAGGAACTAAGTATCGGAGATAGGGATTCAAATACTAGAGCTAAGGAACCGAGCGTATAAAGTTTCAAGCGATACAAAAGAGTGACGCATTTAAGGGAACAAAGTGCATTGAAGGGAACCAAGCGCGTATAAATGGAATGATATCATCCAAGCCGCTATTAAAGGAAATATTGGTTTGAAGAGATCTCCAAGATTCGTAATCTAGGTTGTTAGAGCTACTTTGTTATCTTAATTAGTCTATTGAGATTTGTTATTTTACTTAATGTTTTTATCTATCTTTTCATAGATTAGTTCAGGTGATTATGCAACTAGTATAAATAGATTAGATTATCATTTCAAACGAGTGGTTGTTGGTGCTAAAAGTCTATTGATTTAGGGCTTAGGAAATAGCTAGGAGAGTTTACAGACGAATTACAGATTGTGTGTTCTCCTAGTAGTTGTAAGCCTTACGAGATATCAATACAAGAATTGTTTTGGAATTCATAGTTCATATTGTTCTTAGTTTTATTGCGCACCAGAATTGTAAAATTTAGTTAACTAAGTTCATAGAGTCACACGATCCACAATTGGTATCAGAGCAGGATCCGATTGCAATACAATGACAAAGAAAGGAGAATTCAATCTTGGAATGTCCCTGAACAAGCCTCATCAGCTTCTTGAAGGAGACCTCGACTGGTGGTTGGGAGTGCACACGACGTTCATCCAAACCCAAGACTACCAGTGTTTGAAGATCATAGAGCTTGGCGGTGAAGTACTTCCAGAATTGAAGGAAAGAAAGGATTGGCGGCCTGAGCACTATGCCAAGATGGAAAAGAACTCAAAGGCTCTACAACTTATCTTGTGTGGACTTACTCACATAGACATTGACAAGGTGATTAGCATACGAACGACCAAAGATATGTGGCAAGCCATCATCTCCATTCACCGAGGTAGTGATGACAAAAAGTATACAAGAAAATCCACTCTTCAAAGGGAGTTTCAATCATTCAAACAACTCCTTAATGAAAGTGTGTCAGCATGCCAATCACGCTTCACAATCTTGATGAACAAACTAACTGCCTCTGGTGTGACAATCGATCCCTAGGAGCAAACACTGTCTGTCATCTATTCAATGAGCGAGAAGTTCGAGCTCACCTGGAGAATTGCTCTTATGTCTCCAGATTGCAAGAAGCTCTCCGTGGTCAACATATTTGGTAAGTTTTTCGAACAAGAGAACGCTGATATGAGGAAGGGCTTAGTTGTTAAACAAGCCACTGGAACCGACTTGAAGCTTCCAAAGGTTTTAGAGAAGATGGATGTCAACGACGATGAAGAGGAAGATGATGATGACACCGAGGTCGCTCTTACGACAAAGATGGTCAAGAAGTGGTTCAAGAAGAGAGTTGGACAAGGAGTGTCATCATCTTCAACAAAGTGTGATCTCAAGGAGTATACTTGCTATAATTTCCAAAGAAAGGGGAACCTTGCTAAAGCATGCACTAACCCAAAGTTTTAAGCAACTGAAAAGAAAGCTCTCTTCTCAACATGGGGAGAAGAAGATGATGAAGCTGACCACCATGAAGGATACCAAGGCCAGTGTATCATGGATGATGCATAAGCCTTTGCCTTTGAGGTAAAATCTCTTGAGTCCTTTCCTACTTGTCTTAAATTGCTTGAAAATAAGGATCTTATGAATATGATCAAAGGCCTGCTAGAAGATGCTGAGACTTTAGAGTTACAGATCAATGGATATGAAGAGGAAGTCAAAGAATTGAGAAGATATTGTCTAGATCTGTCCACTAGGTTAGAAAATAAGGAAAAACCCTTAGTTAAATCCAGGGAACTGAGTTTAATGACTAAAACCTGCGAGGGCTGCACTGGTACATAATCTCAAGGGGATCATCAAAGAACTTGGAATCACGGGTAGAAAGCAACTTAGGGATTATACTTGCTAAGATCATGGAATTAACAGAATTCATTAATAAGAACACGGTGAATCAATCCGTCTTTGTGAGATATATAACTGGACTAGGATATGACTCAGACAAAGATTCCTCTAAGTGCTCTAGTGGACGGAAAAAGAAGAAACCTTAGACAAGGCCCTTCGAAAATGTAGAAGCAAGAATGAATTCCTAGAGAAAAAAGGTAAAGGTACTTGAATAACCGTCAGGGGACAACAATGATTGGTTCCAAGGGGAAAAGACTCATAAGATGTATGTGAGCCAAGCTCAAGGGAATGCAGTAAACACCTTATATCCTAAGCTTAAGGGAAAAAAATCCATTTAGACCCGGAAAGGGCAAGTACGGTTATGTTAAATACAATGAATGGTGTAGTTTTTTTGGCAATAATGATAAGATTATACATACCTACAAGAAAAAGCACACCTTAAGTAACATGCCATACAAGTCACCCACTTGCAACCCACGTGAAGTGAGTGATTTGAATGACCCTCTTACTTTGAGCATGCTCCTTCATCTAAAGGCCAAAAGCTCGTCCATAATCACTCTCTTAACACTAACAAGAAAGATAATCCACCTACAAAAGCTAAGCTTCGATGGGTTCCAAAGGTTTGATTGCTTGTTTGCAGGTAAACTTGAGAAGCGAGAACAAATGGTATATCGACAAAGGTTGCTCATGTCACATGAACGAAGATAATGAGAGATTACGAAGTTTTCAAAACTATGATGATGGAAGCGTATCATTTGGTGACAAAAAGATAGAGAGATCACCGGACAAGGAAAGGTACATCTGAACGATAAAATAAAGATTCAGATGGTGAACTTTGTGGAGATCCTTTGCTACAACCCATTGAGTGTCATTCAGCTCTGTGATGAGGGACCAAACAAGGTTACATTAACTACCTCGAAATGCTTTGTGAGGAGCGCTACTGGAGAAATCATTCTAAGGGGAAAGCGATTCAATAGCACATACATTTTCGATCCCAAATACATCTGAAAGAGTCACCTTTTCCTTGTTATTATAGAAGATCAAACCACTCTTTGGCATCAAAGACTAGGGCATGCTAATCTACATCTCTTACATAAGCTTTGTGCAAAGGAGCTGGTTTGTGTCTTACCTCTCATCAAGATAGAGAACATGACACACTAAGCTAATTGTGTCAAGGGAAAGCAAGTTATAATCTCGTTGAAGCCTACGTCTAACATCACAACAAAGAATCCCCTTGAGCTCCTTCACATGGATCTTTGCGGACGCATGCATGTTCAAAGTCTTGGTTGAGCACGCTACATATTTGTGATCGCCGATGACTAATCCAGATTCACATGGACCCTCTTCTTACGCTCTAAGGATCAAGCCTTATTGCGCTTCACTAAGCTAGTCACTTTGCTCGACAGTTCTGTATCTTTTCAACTGATCTTTATACGCTCAGACCACAAAACTGAATTTTAGAACAACAAGGTGCTAAACTACTGCATTGAAAGGGGAATAGCTCATAATTTCTCAGCCCCTGGGACTCCATAATAAAATGGAGTCGTTGAGAGGAAGAACATAAAATTAGTGGAGATGACACACACTATGCTCTTCAACGTGGAGTCATCCATTCACTCCGGGACGAATCCGTGAACACAGTGTGCTACATCACCAACATGGCTCTTCTACTCCCTTCACTAGGAAAGACTCCACATGAGCTATTCAAGGGATATCCTCCAAGCATATCTCATTTCAAGGTCCTTGGATGAAAGTGTTATGTGCTAAACAATGGAAAGGACCACTTGGGCAAATTTGATGCATGAAGTAATGAAACCATCTTCCTTGGCTATGTTCTAGCGAGTAAGGCGTACAAGGTGTTCAACCAGAGAATAAGAACATTTGAGGAGATCATACACGTGGTGTTTGATGAGGGTACTTTTTCATTCTTCTTCGTCAAATACCACAGACCCATTCCCAAAAGTCGCTCTCCTAGAAGCACCTTTAGAAACTGATCAAGCCCCTCCTTCAAAAGCCTTGAATCCACTCGCCCCTCCATATATAAGTTCAGTTCCCTCAGGCCCTAACTCAGACAGTGATAGCGAAGGACCTTCTCATTCAGACACAGTAGAAATCACATTGCCTCTAATTAGAGGCTTTCAACAAAGAGGCGCTCATCCTATAGGGAACATGCTCACCCCCTTACACTCTGGAGTCCATACTCGCTCAAGAGAAACTTTACAAGCCAATCCAGAGGCGATTGTTGAAGCACTTGATGAAGCCGCTTCTGAGACCAGCCTATGTGCCTTCAACGCTTCCGTCTCTCTCAGTGAGCCTAAGAACATCAAAGAGTCCATCCTTGATCCAGATTGGGTGGCCGCCATGCAAGAAGAGATTCATAAGTTCGAGAGGAACAAAGTCTGGCACCTAGTTCCTAAGCCCTCCAACCTCACTATCATAGGCATTCACTGGGTATTTTGAAACAAGATCGATGAACATGAGTTGTGGTAAGGAACAAAGCGCATCTAGTTGCTCAAGGGTACAACCAATAAGAGGGCATTGACTACGATGAGACCTATGCTCTAGTCACTTGTCTAGAGGCCATTTCTCTTTTGATAGCCTTCACTTCACACAAGGGCTTCATGCTGTTCCAAATGGATTTGAATACGACCTTTCTCAATGGGGTTCTCAATGAAGAAGTGTATGTAAAGCAACCCCTAGTCTTTGAGGACCCCAAGCACCCTGAGCACGTATATATCCTGGACAAATCACTATATGGGTTGAAGCAAGCATCAAGAGCATGGTATGATTGTCTCTCTGAGTACCTCCTTGCAAACAACTACAAAAGGGGGACAATCGAGAAGACGTTCTTCATCCAGGAACACAAGGGCGACATTTTAGTAGTTCAGGTATATGTAGATGACGTCATTTTTGGCTCCACTAACTTGTCGCTTGTAGAATAATTCAAGGACGTGATGAGTAGCAAGTTCAACATGAGCATGATTGGGGAGCTAGAGTTCTTTCTCGGCCTTCAAGTGGTGTAAAAGGATGAAGACATTCAAATCCATCAACATAAATACTTAATGGAGATCATCAAGAAGTTTGGGATGGAAAATAGTAAGCCCCTTCACACTCTATTATCCACAGGCACTAAGCTCGATGCAGACCGTCACGGCCCCAAGACTAACAAGACGCACTAAAGAGGTATATTCTGATCATTGATGTACCTAATCGCCTCTAGGCCTGATATTGTCTTTGCAGTGAGTCTATGTGCAAGATTTTAATCCGATCCAAGGGAGTTACATGTCGCTATCATCAAGTGAATCTTTCACTACTTAAAAGGGAATGCCAATTTGTGTTTGTGGTACCCTAAGAAATGCATTTTTACCCTTGTTGGATATACAAATGCTGATTATGTAGGTTATCTCATTGATCAAAAGAGAACCTCAAGTATGGCTCAATTACTAGGCCCTTGCCTTATTTCTTGGGGCTCTTGCAAACAAAACTTAGTAATCGTATCCAACACCGAGGCAGAATACATAGCGATTGCTTCATGTTGTGCTCAACTTCTATGGCTCAAGAAACAACTCAAGGACTTCGATATTTCCATGGGATCGATTGAAATAAGATGTGACAACACTAGTGCTATAAACATATCAATGAACCATGTGCACCACTCTCAAACTAAGCACATTAATGTGTGTCATCACTTCCTTTGAGACAATGTGGAGAAAAAGAACACATAGCTTACCCAATGAAGAGATGAGGATCAAATAGCAGACATTTTCACCAAGGCCCCGAACAAGGAACCATTCATCAAACTAAGGCTTCACTTGGGTTTGACCCCCTCCATTAAGTATCTCCCTCAATGAAAGCCTCTTCCATTTGACTCATATAAATTGATACTTCTTTTTAACTTGGGAACTTAGGACTAATACGTGCGTGAACCAAGAATATACTCTTAGGAGTATTCATCTCTTGCAGGCTTTGTGTGATGCCTAATGATAAACGCTTGTTAGGCCCTTCTAGGATTTTACTATTGCTTGCTAAAATTTGATTCCCTTGCATGCTTTCCATTCTCAAGCCTTGATATATAAAAACAATGATCACTCCTTAATCATATCATCAATCCCCCCATATATGATTCCTGTTTATAAGCTAGTCCCTTAGCCTTGATTTTTGTGTAACATTCCCTATGCCCAATTACCCACAACTGGGAATATTCACTTAGATGACAAAGAGCCTTCATATGTATGCTTACCACTTGTTGTTTTAAAAAGACCTGTCAAGTCCCTTTGTGTGTTTGAATTTATTTATGTGCTTAAGTAAGTAAATTATCCCGCTAGGAATGGGAACTGAGACACAACACCTTAAATGATGGGAACCGATTTGTTGAGAAAATATCAAGTGCAAAGTTAAAGGGACTGAATATGGGGACCGACAAAAGAATGGGGCCTGAGAAAAACAATGGGGACCGAGAACGCTGAGAAAGGTATAAAGTGCAGATAAATAAGTAACTGAGCATATGGACCGACGAAGGAATAGAGACCAAGCATCCTAACGGCTATCTACTTCCTAGGCAATGATTACGCTTCAGTTCCCAAACGGTCACCTGCTCACATGGAAATCAAGGCGCCGAATCTGAGTTGAGAGATCCATTGTATTTGAATCATTATACCACCCCCATAAGAGCCCCTCTTACCATGATTCGTACCCCCTCACCCAATTTCTCACTATTCATCTCTCTCTTACTCTCACTCTCTCCATTACCATTCATCCCTCTCAAAAGCTCCTTCCTCAATCAACAATGGCCAACCCAATCACCCATACACCAGAACAAGGGCTGAGTAACATAAATATAGGGAGTTCCTCACCTCTGTCGCCACGGCCGACACCACTCCACCGCCACCTACGCCGTCCACCACTCAAGCACCACCTCTGGTGACTAAAATCCACACCGCCCTTGTCCGTAGAAACATCCAACACCACCTCCTCACCAATCTACAATTCCTCAACCCAGAAAACTCACAATATCTCACCACTCATATCCTTCTCCAATGGAGGAGGAAAAAGCACAAATTACCAAACCCATCCACTCCATTTCCTCACAACTCCCAAAATCTCCTCTTCCAAATCATCTGATCCAACATCGACTGCCTCTGCTCATGACGAGAGCGACCCCCAGACACAAGCCCTCGCCCCACTATGCCTACACTCACCCTCGCATTACCGGATTCCACTAGAGCACAAAGCTCTCTCAAAAGGCCTCTCAAAATAACCCCATCCTCCACTACACACAAAAGATCCAAAGGGCTCTCTTCAAAGGGGGTCATCGCCATGGGAGGGCGACTCTAATTATCATCTGCCTCTGGCACATGGCTACTTCTCAACCAGAATGGTGATATAGCTGATCATAATTGGCCAAGGGTTTTGGAGCACCCTCAGCCTAGCTGAATTTGATGTCGCCGCCACAGTAGCATCTCTAGAGTGGACTCACTGGTGTGAGCTTGAGTTCGAGACCTTCACAGTCGACCTTGATGAGGTATGTAAGTTCTACAGTGCCTTTGTACCTATTCCTCCATCTCACGTTCAACACTATTCAATCATGCAAATCCCTTGGAGAGAGGATCCCAAGATGGTAAACATTAAGCTTCTAGAAAAGGTGCACGACCTCCCTACAAGAGAAGGGTACGCGTCATTGCCCAAGAATAATTGTCCCTCCAACAAGGCAAAAACAATCAAGCTACTTGTGGGAAAAGCCAGACCAAAGGGGATCAAGACAAATATGCTTAGTTTCAGCACCAAGCTTCTCCATTTAATCATGCTCCGGAACATCATTCCAAGGAAAGAGAAGCGGTACACTATCACAATTGTCGATGCATGTCTGCTAAGAGAAGTGATCAAAGGAAACATCATTGACACAACGCGGCTGATTCACTCCCACATGTTGAAGGTGAAGATGCATAAAAATCACGCGTTGCCATATCCGCACATCATGAAAAATATCATGGTTGAGTTTGGCATCTACCACCCCGTCAAAGAAACTGTGCTGGAGAGTATAATCACATAAACAGGGCTGTGGAGATTGGTGAAAAATGCAGGTATGGACGCCCCGCTAGAAATGCTTAAGCTCGGCTTAGCCAAAAACTAAAACTAAGCCTGAAGCCCAGTCCAAGTTAGAAGCACGAGCCCCTTCCAAATATGAACCCAGACCGGAGCGCATCAATAGCCCTCCAATCGAAAAGAAGCCCCTCCTACCAGACATGAGCCCCACAGAAATTCAGCTTCAAACACTTGAGGTTGTTCTCCATCTTAACAGGCACCTCCATCACATGAAGGCGCTTATGATTGGGCCTTTGAAGGAAGACCACCTCAGTGAATACGAGGATGAATATCATTGGGAGTGACTCAGTTCTGTTCTCAACTCCTTAGGCTTCCATAAGAAAATCGAAAATCTCTAAAAATGCTATGTACTTTTGGCTCTTTTTTGCATGTGTTTGTTTGCTTTTCTGATTTTATACTATAAAGTATGTTTTTGAATTGAATACATGCATGCTCTAGTTCGTACTGAGATGTGCTTGACTTGTTTGTTTTCTTATTCATCACTTATTCATTCATCTAGAGGGCACACACGTACTACTCTTTATTTTCCTTACTTAATATCGAGCATCTCCTTTTAAATGATATCAAAGGAGGAATATTACATGCATAAGAATTATTTAATTGTGGGGAACTAATTTTGATGGTAAGATAAAAGGAAGATAAGTGCTACTTGGTCATTGTTTAAGGGGGAACCAAAGCTACTTCCTTTTCAGTTTTATTATGGCTAATCTATTATATCTATGCCAGGATTCTATGTTTGTCATCATTATAAAGGGGAAAATTATGTGTTATAGGAACTAGCCCTTAGTATCTCTAACTTATAATCTCTCAATTTTAACGATAATAAAAAAATTTATACACTAATGTGTGCATTGAGTGAGGTATTGCAGGATAGCAATAGGCCTTCGAGCAAACTAGGCGATTAAAGCAGTGGAAACAACGAGCTTAAGATTGGAAGCTGAAGCAAGTTAAGAGAGAAGCATAGCGCTGAAGGCGCTTTACCAGAATGAAGGGAACCGAGTATCGGAGATAGGGAACTGAATACTGGAGTAAAGGAACCGAGCATATTAAAGGTTCAAGCGATACAATATAGTGATGCACTTAAGGGAACCGAGTGCATTGAAGAGAACCGAGCACGTATAAATGGAAAGATATATTTGAATCCCCTATTAAAGTAAAGATTGATTCTCAAGAGATATCCTAGATCCGTAATCTAGGTTGTTAGAGCTACTTTGTTATCTTAATTAGTCCATTGAGATTTTTTTATTTTTATTTAATGTTTTTATCTAGCTTTTCGTAGATTAGTTTCCGGTGATTATGCCACTAGTATAAATAGATTAGATTATCATTTCAAACGAGCGGTTGTTGATGCTAAGAGTGTGTACTATTGATTTAGGGTTTAGGCAATAGCTAGGAGAGTTTAGAGATGAGCTAAGGATTGTGAGTTCTCCTAGTAGTTGTAAGCCTCACGAGAAATCAATACAAGAATTGCTTTGGAAATCATAGTTCATATTGTTCTTAGTTTTATTCCACACCAAAGTTTGTAAACTTTAGTTAAACTAAGTTCATAAGGTCACACGATCCACAATATTATTTACTTAGTCCCTTTGATATAGCTTAACTATAATATATCAAGATTCTTAGTTTGTCATCATTAAAAAGAGGTTGGGTTATAGGAACTGGTAACACAGTTTCTAACCCTCGTCTCCTCAGTTTTAATGATAACAAACACTTATTGCATTTAATATCTAACTTGAATGAGACATTGCAGGATTATGATAGAGCTTTAATTGGAATCATAATCAAGGCTAAATAGCTAGATTATCTTGAGTAAAAGCAAAGTAACTAAGGACCTTGGATCACGCTGATAGAGATGAAGGGGATTGAGCATGAAAAAAGAATGAATTCTTAGCCAGTTCCTATTTTTCGGAAAGAAGTAACTTTTAAGGAAGCGGTTAAGATTTTACTAGATTTTGTGGTTGATATTGAATGTATTGTTGAGATTTCTTATAATCTCGAATAACTTAGTTTAGGAAATTTATTTTAGCATTTGAAATTATCCTTTAAAAGTGTTAAGTTTTAGGTTTTGCTAAGGTTATTGATTTTAGACTTCAATTAGAGAGAGAGATTGTACAATCGTAAGAAGAGAGAATCGTGTGTCGAATCTAGAACTGCGTATTCACCTTAATTCATGTGTCTGATCAATATAAAAGTGAGTTTCAGTTTCATATTGTGTTTCACAAGTTAAATAGTTTACTAAGAAAAGCTTGAATTCTGCTCTTAGGAACTGAAATATCAGTTCCTATGATCAAACCCCTCCACGATCCTACAAAAACTATCATAAGAAAGATCAAAGTACACGTTCAAATTTCAAATACGTTACTCATTTATCAGAGTGCTATCTCTTAGAAAATCCTTCAATATCTTCCTCTAGGAGCCCAAGGAAACAAGAGAATCTTGTTTCCAAAGATAGTGCTTGTAATCTTGGTTAACACCTTGCTAGCACGTTCCTCAAACATCGTTCCTCTAATGAATCTTTCTTGATAATCAACCCCGAATCAATTCCTTATAGCGTTGATGTTGTGCTTCTAGTCATTTCTTTGCGTTCCTTTTTTTGACTAAATACTTGGGTAAGTCATCGTTCCTTATACCATGATTGTTCCACTTTCACAAAGACACAACATCAACTATCAAGTTCAATGGTGCTTATAATCATTAAAACATGAAGAAACAACATCATGAAATTCTCATTCCAAAAGAAATTGTCATCTTTTTAGTAATAACAAACACATTCAGAATAAGCATCCGAAGTAGTTCAAAATACATTGAAGCTAAGCATCTCAATCATAGATAAATATTTTTAGTAACAATGATTAGTGAGTTCTCCCTTTGACATAGCATCACATTAATTGAATTATAATAAAAAAAATTCCCTTAAAATATGGACATTATTCACAATCCACACAATATCTCAAAAACAATGACTTAACATCACTTGAAGAGCTAGCCTCACATATTCCAAACTTTACCATTTTGGCATCATGAAAAGATCAAAGCAAATATAGGAACAAGAAAGTATAATGCCAACCATAGTCATGTGATGTAATATTGAATGGTAGGGATAGAAACACCTCATTGAAAATCAAAGCATATAACATTAATGTTTTTAAAAGTTGTAGAGGCAATGAGAAAAAAATAGAAGATATGGTAGTGGGCTAGGTGGTGAGTTTGGGATCACTTGTGGCAGGCATAGGCATATCATTCTCTTGAAGTGCGTTTTCCAGAAGTATCTTCATAGAAGTGTTCAACCGTTCCATCATTGAGACAATAATTTCTATATCATTGTTATTCTGCTTCAGCTTATACAACATGTTGTTTGGCGCAGCATAAGTGGCGGTTCCTAGCACCTTTCAGAAGTATAATGATGGAGATATAGGAATAGTTCGGTACTCAGGACTCATGCGGTGTATTACACCCTTTCACAAGGAAATAACAAGGAAAATCAGCGACTGGAAAAAGGCGCAGGTGCATCACCTCTAGCACGATCGCACGCTGCCTCCAAAAGCCCAAGCGCAACCATGTGCTAGTCCGCGCGATCGCGCCCCTGTCGAGCCGAACTTTTAAGTGGGCTTTCCGAAGTGCTGCTTCTTACGGGCCTTCTCCTTTTCATTTCTAGGGTTTAGTAGGGCTTTTGGTTATAAAAGCACCTAGGACTGCCTCCATTCAAAAATTTGATTTGTTTGTATTTAATTTGTTTGACATTTGTACTGACCTATATGAGTCATCGTCCGTACTACTAATCACATTCATCTTGAGCAAAATTCAAAAAGAAAGGTAATTTTCGAGAACATGATGGCCCGGCTCAATTGTGGGAACAACCGTACGCAGATTGAGAAGATAAATTAGGATAGGGCACAACAACACCAAGTGGTGATCCTACCTCCCACAAAGGGGGTAAATTCGTACCAGATAAAACCCTCAATGATAGAACTATTGTCCATTTTCCATGGTCTGCACGATCAAGATCCAATCATGCACCTAAACATATTTCATGACATTTGCTTATGCACTAAGCCTCCGAACGCACCTGAAGAACATTTCAAACTGAGAATATTCGGATTGACCTTAAGAGACCGTGCTCGAGCCTGGTATTACCAGGAATAGAACAAGTCTATAACCAGCTGGGAGATGCTGCACAATGAGTTCCTAAATCGATACTTCCTAGCTGCAAAGTTCAATGCGCTTAACAAAGCAATTTCCCACATCGAGCAATGGGAGGCAGAAACCCTTCACAACTATCTGGCACGGTTTAAACTCTTGGTCGCAAGATGCCCTTGTCACGGATATGATAAAGAAATCTTGGCAATCTTCGTAATCAATGAGTTACTCAAGACAGAAAGACGAATGGTTGATGTCTCTTGTGGGGGAAATGTACTAAATAGGAGAGTTGAGGAGGCTATGGAAAGGCTGTGATACATGGAGGAGAGCACGAGGGACTATGAAACAACCCCCTCCGAACGGACCAACAGCAAGGGAGAAGTCCTGGAAGGAGAACATCATGAAGTACATACTCACAAGGATCTGAGTCCCCATTTAGCAGAGATTGCCAAAATGGTCGTTGCAGTCTTGAGAAGTGGAAGAGGCCTCGATAAAACTCCTCCGGTGCAAGAAGTTGAAGAGAATGCGGAAACAGAGACGCAACCGCACCGGTCCCACACGCAATCGCGGTAATGTCTGTGATGAAAGACGCGACCGCGTCCTAGACACGCGGGATTGCGCTGTACCTATTGAAGCTATGGCAACTCAAACACCACTGAGAAGGAGGAACCAGAAGAAGTTAGTGACCCAAGAGGCGACTTTAGGTTGCCCAAAAATAACTACGTGCGTCCAAACTTTCCACCACTAGGATCAGAGAAGCCCCCTGCACCCTTTCCCGAAGCACTAAAAGATACACGAACGCCGGAAAGCGACAAGGAGTTGTTCGAGATCTTCAGTAAGTGTGAGGTGAACATTGCGCTACTCAAGCTAACCAAGAGCATCCCTTGATATTCCAAGTTCTGGAAAGAACTATGCACAGTGAAGAGAAACCAGAAAGCAAGAGGGAAACAAAAGATTACGCTAAGCGGACAAGTGTCAGTCGTGATGTAAAGACACATACCTAAGAAGAACAATGACCCCGGGATGGTAAGCATCCCATGTCGAATAGGTGAAACTCATTTTGAAAAGGCAATGTTAGATCTAGGTGCATCCATAAACATGATTCCATACTCTTTATACAAAGAATTAGGACTAGGCCCTCTACAAGAAACTGGAATAGTAATTCAACTAGATGATAGATCCACAGTTTACCCAAGGGAGTAGTTGAGGACGTCTTAGTTATGGTTGATGAACTAATATTTCATGCTATCTTCATCGTCCTGGATATGGAACATGAGGGGGAAACCACACCTATCTTGTTAGGGGGACCTTTCATGAGAACGGAAAATACTAGGATAGATTTGGCTAGTGGATTACTGACTTTGGAGTTCGATGGAGAGGTCATTAAGTTCAACCTTTTCGATGCCATGAAACATCCTATAGAGGACGGTGCCTCCATATTCTCCCTTGATATGGTTGATGCTATGGTTCAAGATTCCTTTAACCTAGGTGGTAATGACTCTTTGAAATCAGATATAGAAAATAGTGTTGAACCAAGACTTGAGGAAGATATGATGCCAAGAAACAGCAGCGAAGCTGAAGTACACCTGGCCGGTGGGCTCGCGTCGGCAACATCAGAGAGAGAGATACTCCTTCCCTATATTGTGCAAGCACCCAAGATTGAGATGAAGCAACTACTGGAACACCTAAAATATGCATTCTTGGGGGATCATAACACCCTACCAGTAATCATCTCAAGAAAATTATAAGAGAAACGGGAAGAGAGGTTGGTAAGGGTGATGAAGGACAATATTGAAGCACTAGGATGGACAATTGCGGATATCAAGGGAATCAGCCCTGCCACATGTATGCACCGCATCTTGTTAGATGAGGGAGCAAAAACCTCTAGACAACCTCAAAGAAGGCTTAACCCACCAATGATGAAGGTGGTTAAGAAGGAAGTGCTTAAGCTACTATGTACTAAAAAGATTTTCCCCATCTTAGATATTCAATGCATGATCATGAAGCAGGTTGTTCCTAAAAAGGGAGGTATTACGATTGTAGAAAACAATCATGGAGAGCTAGTTCCAACAAGGGCCTAGATGGGATGGCGAGTTTGTATCGATTACTGCAAGCTGAACGCGGTAACCAAGAAAGATCACTTTCCCTTGCCGTTCATTGACCAAATGCTCGAGAGACTAGCCGGTAGGCCATACTATTTCTTCTTGGATGGATATTCAGGGTACTTTCAGATCGCCATCGCTCCAGAAGACCACATTTACCACCCCATGGGAACTTTTGCATATAGCAAAAAGCCTTTTGGGTTGTGTAACGCACCTGATACTTTTCAACGATGTATGGTGAGTATCTTCTCGGAATTTATGGATAAATTTATAGAGGTATTCTTGGAAGGTTTCACGGTGCATGGGGACATTTTTTATAACTGTTTGGACCACCTATCTGTAGTATTGCGAAGATGTGTTGACACGAACTTGGTGCTTAACTAGGAGAAGTGTCATTTCATGGTAGAGGAAGGAATAGTTCTTGGCCATATCGTGTCAGAAAATGGGATCGAAGTTAATAAGGCAAAGGTTGACGTTATACACTCATTACCGTACCCCTAACAACATTAAAGATGTGAGGTAATTCCTCAGACACGCAAGATTCTACCGCCGATTCATCAAAAATTTCTCCAAAATCTCAGCGCCCTTATGCAAACTTTTGAAAAAGGAGGTGAACTTCGAACTAACTAACAAATGCAAGAGGGCATTCGACACACTAAAAACCCACCTCACAGAAACACCCATCATCAAGGCCCCTGATTGGACCGCCCCCTTCGAGATCATGTGTGATGCATGAGACTATGCGGTAGGGGAAGTTCTCGGTCAGAAAATAGGAAGAGCAATGCATGTAATTTACTATGCCTCTACCACTCATAATGGATTCAAGTGGAACTACTCCACCACCGAAAAAGAACTATCAGCTATAGTCTTCACACTGAAAAAATTCAGGCAATATCTATTGTGCACCAAAGTTATCATCCATAGAGATCACGCTGCACTATGATACTTGATGACCAAGAAGGATTCAAAGCCACGACTTATTTGATGGATTCTGCTATTGAGCGAGTTCTATGTAGAGATAAGAGATAAGAAGAGAGCTGAAAATTTGGTGGCAGACCATCTGAGCAGGATAATTTGGGACGATGTTGCTTCTAGAATACCTATCCTTGTGGAATTTCTAGATGAAATGTTGTACAAACTATCCACAGTGTCGAGCACCCGCCTGCACCGCGATCCTGAAAAAGAAATCTTGGCAATAAAGTAATTCAAAGCTTGGTTTGTAGATATGGTAAACTACCTTGTTCGAGCGGAGTTCCCGTCGAATTTCTCTCGATCACAAAGGGACAAAATCCAACGCAAAAGTCAACTATACATCTGGGACGATCCGTACTTATGGAAACACTGTGCCGACAGAATCATCTGACAATATCTCCCAGATAATGAGGTATAATCTGTCCTAACTTTCTATCATTCACATGCCTATGGTGGTCATTTTGGGGCTAATAAGATAGCCAGGAAAGTGCTGGAAGCAGGTTTCTATTGGCCAACCATCTTTCGAGATGCGTACACCTTTTGCAAAGCTTGCGACCATTATCAGAGGGTCGGAAAGATATCCAGGAGAGATGAGATTCCACAAACACCATTAGTCTTTTGCGAGATTTTTTATGTTTGGGGCATTGACTTCATGGGGCCCTTTCCGCACTCCAATGGGAATATATATATAGTACTTGTGGTAGAATACGTTTCCAAATGGGTGGAAGCGAAGGCCACCAAGACTGATGATTCCAATGTAGTGGTAGGTTTCCTGAAAGAGTATATATTCTCGCAATTTGGAATCCTGAAGGCAATAAGCAATGATCAAGGGACCCATTTTTCAACATGACAATAAGTGCACTCCTGAAAAAGTACCATGTCATGCAAAGAGTATCCATCGCTTATCAACCTCAATCTAATGGCCAACCTGAGGTCTCCAATAGATAGATCAAGGGCATCCTGGAAAAGATATTAGCCCCGAATAGAAAAGATTGGAGCTCGCAGCTGAACTATGCACTATGGGCCTATTGAACGACATATGAGACGCCAATCAGAATGTCGCTATTCTGGTTGGTACACGGAAAAGCATGCCATCTTCCCGTGGAATTGGAACACAAGGCGTGGTGGGCGGTGCAGAAATGCAACATGGAGCTAGATGAGGCTGGCGACATGAGGAGACTGCAAAACCTTGAGTTAGATAAAATATGCAAACACGCGTACGAAAATGCAGTGATCCACAAGGAAAAGACACGAGCCTGGCACTATATGCATATCATGCGGAAAAAGTTTCTGGTGGGAGAAAAAGTCCTGCTATACTAGTCTCGCTTGCAACTCTTCTTAGGAAAACTACGGTCCCGCTGGAATGGGTCGTACACCATAGCTCACGTCTAACCACATGACGTTGTGGATCTGTTTGACCCAGGAATAAATAATGTCTTCAAAGTAAATGGTCAAAGGATCAAACCGTATCAATAAGGTTTCATCAGAGAAGATCTTGAAGAAACGGCTCTCGAAGAGCCGGAAACACTTGAGTGAGATACGAAGTACAAAGTCTAGTTGAGGACTCAAAACACGGCTGACATGCGTAAAACGGTCGTTGTTCCTATCAAAGATAATCCAACTAAACAATCCACTAGTAAAGTGGTAAGTCGGAGTCGAATCCCAAGAGAGCCACAACGATAGTCTATTTCTTTCGTGTTACCTAGTAGTAACTAGGGGGTTTTGAATGTTGTTATCTAAACTAGCAATAATAAAACGGGAAATGTTGGATTTGTAAACTATTATGATGGAAAGCTCACTCTTTTAGTATCAGTGCATTATTCTTATGGAAAGTTGATCATTGAATTCTCTTAATCCTATATTCTTAACTAACTAATCCAGTTGTCCTACTCTTTGTTCGTAAATAGCAACTAGTCTAAATAGTCCTAGAAACCCTTGTTGTAAGAGATAACCAAAGAAATCCTAAGGTTCAAAAGCGCAACAGCATAAAGATCAAATATAAGTAGGCCTATGCAATACCATTGGCAAATCATCGATACTCGACATAGGTTTATAATCTCTACAAAATAAGCACTCGCAAATTGTCTATGATAATTCTGATTGCTACCTAAAAGACAAGACTTTTCAAATCGAATTATCAAACCTAGCAATATTAATGAATAATAATCAACCTAGTTTGCAACCAAAATAAATCAAGATCAATTAATAGACAATAAAGCACAAGAGATCATAAAACAATGCTGAAATTATTATTAGAACATAAACATAAGAATTCTCACAAACATATCCTAGAATAATGGCTTCAATCTAAGAGTGAACTAGTAGGATCTTAGCTAGACATGGCTAATTGAAAACAATACATAATTATGGATGAAACTAATCAAGGGTGAAGGTGAAAGTGGCACAAAGGTAAAAGCTTTCTTCTTGGCTGCTGAATTTCTAAGGATGAGTTGTGAAATTGAACAAAGGTCCCATCTAACCTAATATCTAAGGATTTATATAGTTCCTAGTGAAAGAGAAATAAAATAACTCAAAAGAAATAAAAATAGGGAAAAACAAATCAAATCTCGGACTTAAATCTTCAATTGGGTCGGTCCGCGTCCGTGGTCGCGATCAAGACTTGTGGGTCGCGATCGTGATCTGGCTTGGAAGGTTGGAAGGTTCGATAACATCCGTAATACTGAATACCGAGAGATCATCCAGGGATTTTGTCGTAGTCTTGTATATATTAAAATTGACAAAATCCTCGTCCAACTCGAGCGTAAGCGCCCCGGTATCTAGGTCTAGTTTTGTTTTAGCTGTCCTCATAAAGGGTCTATCTAGTAGGACAGGTACAACCTGCGTATCATGAACATCATCTAGTACATAAAAATATAAAGGGAATATAAGGCCCTCGACCATAACCAACACATCTTCGACTAACCCTTTCGGATAAATCGTAGACCCGTCAACTAACTGAAGCACGATCCCTGTCCTACTCATAGATCCTAGTTTTAATGATTTATACAACGAGTAAGGTAAAACATTAATAGATGCTCCTAGATCTAGCATGGCCTTATCAATTTTTGTTTTCCCTATAGTGCACGGGATACTCACCATCTCCGGGTCTGAGCGCTTGGAAGCTATCTTCCTTTGGATGGCCGCCGAAACTCTTTCGCTCAATTGGACTTTCTGCCTTCCTTGTAGCTTCTCACTTCTTTTCTTAGTGCAGAGTTCTTTCAAATCTTTAGCGTAGCGAGGGACATAATTGACAAGTTTGAGCAGAGGGATATTCACTTTACAATTGCTAAGCATTTTAAAATCTCCTTGTAGTCGCGGACATCAGTGTTTAGTAGCGGTCAAGATGTGTGGTCGCGGTCGAGACTGGATGAACTGGAGCCAAGTCGCGGTCGAGATGTTGTGTCGCGGTCGAGACTCTTGTCGATCAAATTTTTGGAAATTCGGGTACCGTCATCTCGGTCGAGACATACATGTCGCAATCGCGACAACTCTACTGGAGCCAAGTCTCGGTCGCGATTTTCCTGTCTCGGTCGAGATATCACTTAAGGAACCATTTTCAGCATCTCCTCCTCTACCTTTTCATCGAGTGAATTTCCACATCGTATCATGATGACACTTACGTTCTCCCTCGGAGTTGCGACAGTTTGCGTTGGTAGCTTTCCCGAATTCTGCTGTTGCAAGTTGTTCACCGCCTCCGCTATTTGTGCGACATGTTTCTCTAGGCTGCGTATGCTGGACTCGGTTGTTTGAACATGGGCGGTGAAGTGTTTTCTCAAGGACTCGAGCATTTCCTTCATATATGGTTCGTCAGATTTCGGTTGATATGGAGCACGGTACTGGTTGTTGTATGGATATTGTCTATTCTGCGCCCCAGCTGAGTCGCCCCATCTAAAACCAGGATGATCGTTACCCCTCGGATTGTAGTTGTTATTCTCTCGCTGATTGTAGTTGTTGTTGTTCTCAAACCAAGGTCTAGGAGGTCCGAAACCTCCTATAGCATGTACTTCAAAGATATTTTGGTCCTGGAGTTGCGGGCACATGTCGTTTGGATGGCTCTCGTCCGCACAAATTCCGCATAGTCTCACAGGTTTCTGATTTCCGATGGCGATGTTCTTAATCATACTCTTTAGTTCAGCTATCTCACTCTTCCACCCGGGCTCTCCGGAATCCATAGCGTTTACTACTTTCCTCGTGTACGTCCTTCCAACACTTCTTGTTCACTCAACAATCTCATTTAGTCAGGCTCTCTTTGGTGTGAGTTAAATTCAGCACACTCCCATTACACGCAGCGTCTACTAGCCTCCTTTCATTATCAAGTAACCCATTGTAAAGGTGGGTCACCAAATCTTTCTCCTCAAACCCATGGAATGGGCAGCTAGCACATAACGTTGCAAATCTTTCTACGTAGTCATACAGCGTCTCAGCGTCCTGCTGTTCCACTATCGCAATAGCTCTTTTCAACGTGACCGCTTTCTTGGACGGAAAATACTTACTAAGTAAAGCTTTGTGAAGTTTCTCCCAAGTGTCAATACTTCCGGTGGGTAGAAAATAGTACCATTGACGCGTGTTGTCTTTCAGTTTAAGACAGAAAGCTCTCATCTTAATTTGCTCATCGGTGACGTTACTCGGCTTACTGCAACTGCAGATGTTGTAGAACTCACTAAGGTGCATAATCGGGTCTTCCCCAACTAAGCCATGAAACTTCGGTAGCAAATTTGTTAGTTGAGCTTTAATCATCTTGTTAAAGCTTAATCTATTTCTCTTTGTTTTGATGATAGCAAACTAATATGTTTAATCTCTTAGTGTTTTTAAGTCTTCCAGGTCATTGACATATTTGTAAGGATGCGCTTAAGTCACTTAGAGATGCGCTTGACTGGTCACAGTCGCGCTTAACACCAAGCGGAGAAAGTAAGTTTCGCAAACGGTGTTTAATAAATCCATTCAAGACCAAGAAGTAAGAGTGATCGAGCTTCGAGGGCGTAGAGACGCGCTTGAATGAAGTTGAAGAAAGTTGACCACGAGGTTCCACTGAAGCTTAGGGTGTGCCAGAGCGCAGGAGAACAAATCTGAACGCTACGAAGGCTGGTAAAGCGGGAGAGTGCAAGTTGCGTGCACAGGAAGGTGCGAGAAGAACTTCACACTCTTTGGGACGCTACTCCAGGGATCGCCAGCGTGGCAAGAGTTTGTTAGAGCTTGAAGCACACGGATTGCTTATGTGGCGTGGATCAACACATGGAGAACAAAACCAAATCACTCCAAGCCGTTGATTAATTCTGGTGAAGTGATCAAGGCACACGGATTGATGAGGTGGCATTTTATTTAGTCTTTGTTTGTTACACGGTTGAGCTATAGGGTTAGCTTAAGACTTGTGTATAAATAGAGTACTATTTCATTCACTTCAAGGGTTGCAAACGTAGAGAATATAGGAAGCTAGAGAGAGCTTAAGAGATATTTCGTTTGTAATGAGAGAGTGTTGAGAGTGCCTTTGTTCTTCAGAGCTGAACTGAGAGTATTGTAGAGAGAGTGCTTACGAGTGAGCTTCTCGTGTTGAAGCAAGAGATTGTAATCACTTCTTAATCAATACAAGTGTAGTGGTGAGTTTTATCCCGAGTCAAATAGTGACTTAGGGTTCTCACCGTTTGGAAATTCTTGTGTGTGCAAATATTGATGCGCTTTAACAACTTAAAGCGCGCTTTATTGTCTGTCTAACCTCTTCCGCACTTAAGGACTTTAGTAAATTCATTACTAATAGTTCATCATAGGTTAAGCGCAACCCAAGTATTCAAAGCGCAATTGAATCCTTGTTAAGCGCAACTAAGGCTTAATGAACCTTAGTGACAGAGAACAATAGCTGATCAAAACACGTGTTTTCTACTTTGGTAACGTGTTATTTCCAACAATTGGTATCAGAGCGCCAGGTTAGCTATTTGCACTAATCCTTTTACAAGTTCAAAAGGATTCTCAAGTCTAGAACAATGGCCAGTTTCAACCTCGGTATTTCTCTCGCCAAGCCCCATGTCCTTGTTGAAGGCGAACTTGAATGGTGGCTCACTATGACGAAGAACTACATCCAGCAAACGGACTATCAGTGCTGGAAGATTATTGAAAAAGGTGATGAGAAGATCTCCGAGATGGGAAGCAAAAGAGTACCAACTCATGGAGAAGAATGCTAAAGCGCGACAGCTCATTCTTAATGCCCTTTCAAGAAAAGATATAGACAAGGTAATGTCCCTTCCCACTGCTCAAGCTATGTGGAAAGCTATTATAAACATGCACTCTGGCAGTGATGATATGAAGGACAACCGTATCTTTGAGCTTAATCGCGAATTTTGCTCCATTTGAATGGGGGAAAATGAGCTCGTCTCTGATTATCATTCTCGGTGTCAAATCCTGTATGACAAGATGCTTTCTGCTGGAATGGAGAAGAAAGCTTGGGAGTATTCTATGGCGTTCATTCATGGAGTGAACTCAAAGTATACAACCCTCAAGCAAATTCTTCTTCAGTCCAAGGAAACCCGAGAATTGCCTATCTCTGTTCTTGCAGGTAAATTTAAAGTGCAGGAAATCAAGAACAACGAGGAAAAGCACTCAAACCAAGAAACAAGAGGGATAGCGCTCAAGCTTTAACGTGTACTCAAAAAGCTTGAAAATGATGAAGAAGGAGAAGACGACGATGATAAGGACGTCGCTATGATGACTAAGGTTGTGAAGAAATTCTTCAAGAAACAGGGTGGTTTCAATCAACGCGATCCTACCCCCAAGCAGCGCGACCTCAAGGAGTTCACCTGTTTCAACTGCAACGAGAAGGGACACCTTGCTAAAGCATGTCCTCATCTAAAGGTGAATCCAAGCGCAAGCTCCACCGAAAAACAACCCCCTCCTAAACAAGCTTTTGTTTCACTCTGGGGTGAATCTGATGGAGATTCGGATGATGGAGCGCAAGCTGATGTCTGCTTGATGGCTGGTAGCAGATCAGACTCAGACTCTAGCTCTGATGTTGAGGTAACGGATCTTAACTATGAAATCTTACCCAAGCGCAACCTTATCAATCTTTTAAAAGAATTAATGGTTGATCATAAGTCACTAGCTGATGAAGCTAGGGGACTTCTGGATGAACTTAATAGTTCTAAGGAAGAAGTAGTTGAGCTTTCCAAGCGCTTACATGACAACCCCACTCTCTTGACAAAATCCTGTGAGCGTTGTCATGAAAACGAGTTGGAAAGAATCTCTGACTCAACCAAGGATGTAAAGCTCGATCAGATCATATCAAAGCTTGACATTCTTACTAAGCTAGTAGAAGCAAAGTCTGTCCTTCAAACAGGCTTTGTGAAAGCTAGACCTGGATTGGGTTATGACCCCCAGGAATCTTCCTCTAAATCCAGCTCTCCTCTATCAAGTGATTTCTCTTCTAAAATCAAATCACTTGAACAAGACCTAACTGCCTACAAGAGTGAAAACTCCCATTTGAAGGGCAGAATAAAGGTACTTGAGGATCAACCTTTAGAAACCAAACAGTGGTTTCATGGGGCAAAAGCGCATACCCCAACTAAGCCCTATAAGCCAAAGGCTAAATCCAAGGGCAAGTGTCAACGTTATCAACGTTCACATGTTGACAACGGTTGCGCTT